>NC_053025.1:294490837-294593673 GCF_003073215.2 Triticum urartu | reverse complement strand
GAATTCATCATACTTGGTCGGTTCAAAAAGCACGAGAGCTAATTGCAGATCTTCTCTGAGGCCACCTTTGAATTGATAAATCATGGTCTTCTCATCAGGGACATCTTGTTTAGCGAAGCGAGTGAGCCTTTGAAACAGGATGTTGTATTGGTAAACAGATATGCTGCCTTGCTTGAGATTGCGGAACTCCTCGCGCTTACTCTCAGCAACACTTTTGTGGAATGTGGTGAGCTTTGAAGTCTCGGTGGAAATCATCCCATGTAATCACATGACCTCCTCTAGAATCTTTGTATTGTTGATACCACTCAGCAGCTTGGTCTTTGAGTTGGAACGAAGCAAACTTGACAAAATCCTCAGTCCTGACATTGCTACACTTAAAATGTTTGCAGATATCCACGAGCTAGTCATCGGCGTCGGTGGCCTCGACACAGTTACTGAAGGACTTCGGCTGGTTTGTGAGGAACTGATTGAGGGTAGCAAACTGAGCTTGATTGTTGCCTTGGCCCTGATCACCTACAACTGCATAAAAGAGATTTTCGATGTCGGCGAACTGAGGTATTCCAGAACTGCAATGATAAAATTGTGACGACAACACCTCAGAGCTCAACTTCCCGGGACACTGCCACAACCCCTAAATGTCAGGAGGCACTAAGAACAATGTTCTCATCACAAAACCATCAGAATGATTCCAAGATACCCGCGTGTTCCTAAAAAAAATTCATGAAATTTGAGAAGAGAAGAGTCAAAACTCTACGTCAGGATGCCTCACCAGAGCGACGAAGGGACTGAGGAGTAAAAAGAATCCTACTCTCCGATATATATAATCCTAAGACTCAAAACATTTTTCTAGACTCAACAACGTCAGCGATTCGATCAAGCAGGGGGCTTCTAAGTCGGGGAAGGCTCTGATTACCAACTAGTAACACCCACGATGCGGCTATATCTCCCACGTGTCGGAGCACGACTTAGAGGCATAACTGCATGGTAGGCACGTCGCAAGAGGGGTAATATTTACACATCCCATGCACTGAATAAGAAAGGAATAAAGAGTTGGCTTACAATCGCCACTTCACACAATACATAAATATATCATACATCATCCAGAATACAATCAAGGTCTGACTACGGTACCAAAATAAAGAAAGACAACCCCAAATGCTAGATCCCCGGTCACCCCAATTGGGCTCCTCTACTGATCATCCGGAAAAGAAACATAGTAACGGCCCGAATCCTCGTTGAACTCCCACTTGAGTTCGGTAGGGTCCCCTGCACTGGCATCATCGGCACCTGCATCTGTTTGGAAGTATTTGTGAGTCACGAGGACTCAACAATCTCTCACCCTCGCGATCAAGACTATTTAAGCTTAAAGGTAGGAAAAGGGGTAGTGAGGTGGAGCTGCAGCAAGCACTAGCATATATGGTGGCTAACTTACGCAAAAGAGAGCGAGAAGAGAAGCAAAGCACGGTCGACAAGCTAATAGTGATCAAGAAGTGATCCTGAAGCTACTTACGTTCAAGCATAACACGAGACCGTGTTCTCTTCCCGGACTCCACCGAAAAGAGGCCCTCACGGCTACACATGCGGTTGATTCATTTTAATTAGATTAAGTGTCAAGTTCTCTACAACCGGACATTAACAAATTCCCATCTGCCCATAACCGTGGGCACGGCTTTCAAAAGTTTAAAACCCTGCAGGGGTGTCCCAACTTAGCCCATCACAAGCTCTCACGGTCAATGAAGGATATTCCTTCTCGCGGGAAGACCCGATCAGTCTCGGAATCCCGGTTACAAGACATTTCTATAATGGTAAAACAAGACCAGCAAAGCCACCCGATGTGCCAACAAATCCCGATAGGAGTCGCACGTATCTCGTTCTCAGGGAAACACCGGATGAGAGAGGCTACGAGTAAAACCAATCCACGAGTTTCCCCAAGGTGGCCCCGCAGGCGGCTCGGTTTGGACCAACACTCAGAGGAGCACTGGCCCGGGGAGGTTTAAAATAAAGATGACCCTTGAGTCTACAGAACCCAAGGGAAGGTATATGCTGGTAGGTAGGCAAATGGTAAAAGCAAGGTTGGGCCTTGCTGGAGGAGTTTTATTCAAAGCGAACTATTAAGGGGTTCCCATTACACCGAACCGCGTAAGGAACGCAAAATCAAGGAACATAACACCGGTATGACGGAAACTAGGGCGGCATGAGTGGAACAAAACACCAGGCATAAGGCCGAGCCTTCCACCCTTTACCAAGTATATAGATGCATTAAAGTAAAAAAGATATAATAATGATATCCCAACAATAACCATGTTCCAACACGGAACAAACTCCATCTTCACCTGCAACTAGCAATGCTATAAGAGGGGATGAGAAAAGCGGTAATATAGCCAAAAAACGGTTTTCTAGGAAAGGTGGGTTAGAGGCTTGACATGGCAATATGGGAGGCATGATATAGCAAGTGGTAGGTGTCGCGGCATGGCAATAGAGCGAGCAACTAGCAAGCAAAGATAGAAGTGATTTCGAGGGTATGGTCATCTTGCCTGCAAAGTTCTCCGAGTTGACGAAAGCTTGATCCTCGTAAGCGTACTCAACGGGTCCCTCGATCACTTACTCGTCTCCCGGCTCTACCCAAAGCAAGAACACAAGCAAAGTACCAACAATCAATCACGATGCAATGCGCAAGCAAGGCATGATATGCGGGATGTGATATGCAATGCATATGCGTGCTTCAGAAGGGAAAGATTGAACCAGGCCTCAACTTGGCAAACCAAGTGTGCCGCTGGAAATATGAGATGATTTCGGTCGAAATCGATATAAAGATCACCGGAATCGGATGCACGGTTTGCAAATGGCAAGCAAAACAAGAATGGCACAATTCTGCGATTAACAGCACGATGCCATCTAGAATGCAACAAGAAACTAAGCTACTGCACTCCAACATAGCAACAAAGCACATGGCAGTGATCTACTCAAGATGCTTGACAAAAGATGAACACTGAGCTACGGCTAAATCACACAAGAGCAGGTTCAAACAAGCATGGAAAAAGTGCAAAAGATATCAGCTTCACAGACTTAGTGAAAATACTAACATGTCAGGAATTAACATCAGGAAGCAATGTTTAGAGCAAGCAAACAACATGCTACAGGAACATATCATAGCAAACAAAGGCATGGCATGAATCTACTCAAAGCATAGAACAAAAGTCCCTTACTGACCATAAGCCAAAAAGGCACAGAAGATATGATGGCACCCATGTAAACATAGCAAGTTTCGTTAACAGATTCAGACTTAGCAGAAAACTGAGCATGGCATAAACAGAATTATGAAGGACATCTTTGCGAGCTCGATTCACTCAACACAAGGCATTGCATGACAAGATAAGCATACTACCAGCAAGAAGACATGATCATAAGCTAACCATGGCAAGAACAATTCATAGCATGCATGGATCAACTACAACAACCATGGCAAAATTGATTAACATGTAAACAATCTGCCAGGAACATTTTATAGCAAAAGTAGAGCAAGATTAAGTCATGCTAGGGCACTCCATAATTGCAAACAGGGGCATGGATGGATAGAGCATAACCATATGTCCAAATCATCCTTACTGAAGCAACTCAAATAAAGCATGTATCTCACTGTAGCAACATGGTTACATGGCATCAAAATAACAGCAGACAAAGACTTAGCCAAAATCCTGAGATCCTGAAATCAACAATATCACGAAGGCTACTTTGCATGCTTGTGCTAGTCACCAAGATCACAAAAATACATGGCAACACCCCTGTAAAGATGGCATGGCATAGATCAAAACACATGTAGAGCTCATGCCCATGTAGCACACAACAAATGTAGCAAAAATGACAAAATCCTCATACTCTGATAAGAATCAGCACCTAACAATTTATAGCACTCTTGCATCAACGATTTGGGCATCAAGATGGACTCAAACAAGCATGCACAATGGAACAAAATGAAGAGCACATCATGATGAACTTGTTCAACGGCATAACTTCTTGGATGCTCCGTTTTGTGCGTGATATATCAAAATGTTCATTCATGATGTGCTCTTCATTTTGTTCCATTGTGACATGCTTGTTTGAGTCCATATTGATGCCCAAAATGTTGATGCAAGAGTGCTATAAATTGTTAGGTGCTGATTCTTATCAGAGTATGAGGATTTGTCATTTTTGCTACATTTGTTGTGTGCTGCATATGGGCATGAGCTCTACAATGTATTTTATCTATGCCATGCCATCTTTACAGGGGTGTTTGCCATGTATTTTTGTGATCTTTGGTGACTAGCACAAGTTCGTGATATTGTTGATTTTAGGATCTCAGGATTTTGGCTAAGTCTTTGTCTGCTGTTATTTTGATGCCATGTAACCATGTTGCTACAGTGAGATCCATGCTTTATTTGAGTTGCATCAGTAAGGATGATTTGGACATATGGTTATGCTCTATCCATCCATGCCCCTGTTTGCAATTATGGAGTACCCTAGCATGACTTAATATTGCTCTACTTTTGCTATAAAATGTTCTTGGCAGATTGTTTACATGTTAACCAATTTTGCCATGGTTGTTGTAGTTGATCCAAGCATGCTATAAACTTGTTCTTGCCATGGTTAGCCTTATGATCATGTCTTCTTTCTGGTAGTATGCATATCTTGTGATGCAATGCCTTGTGTTGAGTAAATCGAGCTCGTAAAGATGTCTTCATAATTCTGTTTATGCGATGTTCAGTTTTCTGCTAAGTCTGAATCTGTTAACGAATCTTGCTATGTTCACATGGGTGCCATCATATCTTCTGTGCCGTTTTGGCTGATGGTCAGCAAGGGACTTTTGTTCTAGGATTTGAGTGGATTCATGCCATGCCTTTGTTTGCTATGATTTGTTCCTGTAGCATGTTGTTTGCTTGCTCTAAACATTGCTTCCTGATATTAATTCCTGACATGTTAGTATTTTCACTAAGTCTGTGAAGCTGATATCTTTTGCACTTTTTCCATGCTTGTTTGAACCTGATCTTGTGTGATTTAGCCGTATCTCAGTGTTCATCTTTTGTCAAGCATCGTGATTAGATCACTGCCATGTGCTTTGTTGCTATGTTGGAGTGCAGTAGCTTAGTTTCTTGTTGCATTCTAGATGGCATCGTGCTGTTAATCGCAGAATTGTGCCATTCTTGTTTTGCTTGCCATTTGCAAACCGTGCATCCGATTCCAGTGATCTTTATATCGATTTCGACCGAAATCATCTCATATTTCCAGTGGCACACTTGGTTTGCCAAGTTGAGGCCTGTTTCAATCTTTCCCTTCTGAAGCACGCATATGCATTGCATATCACATCTCGCATATCATGCCATGTTTTGCATCATGTTGCTTGTTCATTGCACCGTGATTGATTGTTGGTCCTTTTCTTGTGTTCTTGCTTTGGGTAGAGCCGAGAGATGAGTACGTGATCGAGGAACCCGTTGAGTACGCTTACGATGATCAAGCTTTTGTCAACTCGGAGAACTTTGCAGGTAAGATGACCATACCCTCGAAATCACTTATATCTTTGCTTGCTAGTTGCTCGCTCTATTGCCATGCCGCGATACCTACCACTTGCTATATCATGCCTCCCATATTGCCATGTCAAGCCTCTAACCCACCTTTCCTAGCAAACCGTTGTTTGGCTATGTTACCGCTTTGCTCAGCCCATCTTATAGCGTTGCTAGTTGCAGCTGAAGATGGAGTTTGTTCCGTGCTGGAACATGGTTATTGTTGGGATATCATTGTTATATCTTGTTTACTTTAATGCATCTATATACTTGGTAAAGGGTGGAAGGCTCAGCCTTATGCCTGGTGTTTTGTTCCACTCTTGCCGCCCTAGTTTCCGTCATACCGGTGTTATGTTCCTTGATTTTGCGTTCCTTACACGGTTGGGTGTTATGGGAACCCCTTGACAGTTCGCTTTGAATAAAACTCCTCCAGCAAGGCCCAACCTTGGTTTTACCATTTGCCTACCTACCACCATATACCTTCCCTTGGGTCTGCAGACTCAAGGCTCGTCTTTATTTTAAACCCCCCCGGGCCAGTGCTCCTCTGAGTGTTGGTCCAAACCGAGCTGCCTGCGAGGCCACCTCGGGGAAACTCGGGGATTGGTTTTACTCGTAGCCTCTCTCATCCGGTGTTTCCCTGAGAACGAGATACGTGCGACTCCTATCGGGATTTGTCGGCACATCGGGTGGCTTTGCTGGTCTTGTTTTACCATTATAGAAATGTCTTGTAACCGGGATTCCGAGACTGATCGGGTCTTCCCGCGAGAAGGAATATCCTTCATTGACCGTGAGAGCTTGTGATGGGCTAAGTTGGGACACCCCTGCAGGGTTTTAAACTTTTGAAAGCCGTGCCCAAGGTTATGGGCAGATGGGAATTTGTTAATGTCCGGTTGTAGAGAACTTGACACTTAATCTAATTAAAATGAATCAACCGCGTGTGTAGCCGCGAGGGCCTCTTTTCGGCGGAGTCCGGGAAGAGAACACGGTCTCGTGTTATGCTTGAACGTAAGTAGCTTCAGGATCACTTCTTGATCACTATTAGCTTGTCGACCGTGCTTTGCTTCTCTTCTCGCTCTCTTTTGCGTAAGTTAGCCACCATATATGCTAGTGCTTGCTGCAGCTCCACCTCACTACCCCTTTTCCTACCTTTAAGCTTAAATAGTCTTGATCACGAGGGTGTGAGATTGTTGAGTCCCCGTGACTCACAAATACTTCCAAACAGATGCAGGTGCTGATGATGCCAGTGCAGGGGACGCTACCAAACTCAAGTGGGAGTTCGACGAGGATTCGGGCCGTTACTATGTTTCTTTTCTGGATGATCAGTAGAGGAGCCCAGTTGGGGCGATCGGGGATCTAGCATTTGGGGTTGTCTTTCTTTATTTTGGTACCGTAGTCGGACCTTGATTGTATTCTGGATGATGTATGATATATTTATGTATTGTGTGAAGTGGCGATTGTAAGCCAACTCTTTATCCCTTTCTTATTCAGTACATGGGATGTGTAAAGATTACCCCTCTTGCGACGTGCCTACCATGCGGTTATGCCTCTAAGTCGTGCTCCGACACGTGGGAGATATAGCCGCATCGTGGGTGTTACAATTAAATCACCTGATGCAAGTAGTATCAAGAGAAAACTCACCAATGCATGTGGAAGTTCATGGAAATTTAGTGGTCATGCAGGCATTCGTTGTAATTAATACATCAGTAAACATAACTTTTTGATAAAAATGAGCGTACTAATTAAGTACTTGTGCAAACTACGAAATTTATTCCACCACTCATCGTCTACCTTGCTTGGAGAGATTTTTAAATTGAGCCTGATAAACTAGAATGGAGGGAGTAGTAACATACCCTAGGGTAGCTTGCTGTAGCACGGACTCCAAGGAAATCGCTGTAGTACTACTCCTACCACTGTACTACTCCTACTACTCTACACTACTACAATGAGGCCATCCAACCTATCAAAATCGGTGCTCCGCGGACCCAAACAAGGTTCAAACTAGTTTACCCAGGTTCAGACCACCTTGCGATGTAAAACCCTACTCTTGCTTTGTGGTGGATTGGCCTCACGAGGAGGCTGTGGATGAACTAGTACAGTGGATGAGCTGCCTCGGAGGGCTCTAGGAGTGAAGGTGGAATGGATCCTATCCGGCCTCTCCTCCTCTCTACGGTGGAGACTAGGCTATACTTACAGTGGCCTCTGTCCTCTTCCCTCATAGTTTAGGCGGGAAGGGATCCCAGAATGGCCAATTTGAATGGTGTTGACGTTCTGGGAACTAGGGTACCCAAACTTGCCTGCCTGTGGCCCACAATGTGGCTCCCTCGATGACCTGTTATGGCCCATCTGCAAGACCTTCAAGACAAGACCTTTGCGGGCCCTAGCCTCACGAGGTGGACGACACCAAGACCTCCAGAGGGAGCGGCCTCCCCAGGTTGCCTCCCAAGGAGCAGAGATTCCTATGCAAATGCCCAGCCTCACGAGGCTGTGGTGACGTAAGCCATGACGACCAAGGCCAGGCGGGTGCCAGCGGACGCAGAGGAGACAGTTTCCCTTTTGGTGCTAAGGGAGCAAGGACAGAAGTGGGTTCCCAAGGATTGCCCCAAAGGTTTCCATTCTGGTGCAACGGACCAAGACCACGAGCTCGGCAGGACGGAGGTCACTGCCGAGCCCACCATTGCATCATGACCTAAAGCTTTGCAGCAGAAGACCACCTTTTGTCAGGATTAGATGTACCTCTTGTCCCCTTTCAAATTAGCCATTGTGGAATCCCTTCCCACCTATGTTTTGGGGAAGAGGACCAAGGACACTATAAATATAGGTTATCCACCACCATAGAGGAGGGGGACTCATTCTCACTCCCTGAGCCCTCGCGAGGCAGCTCATCCACTGTACTAGTTCATCCCTAGACCTCCTCGTGAGGCCAATCCACCACAAAGATGGAGTAGGGATTTACACCACAAGGTGGCCCGAACCTGGGTAAACTGTCGTGTCCATCTTCTTCTCCGCCCAAGTGTGTACCTGGCGAGGCTATGTTGTAGGGAGATGAGCTTGAGACTCACGAGGTTGAGATCTATGCACATGCCCCAGAGTTTGAACCTGGTGCCCGCCTGGCCTTGGTCGTCATGGCTTGCGTCACAGGAACCTCGCGAGGTGCCCCTGGCCTTGATCTCGCCGCCCCTCGTGAGCCATCCTAGTGAGGCCACCCCCGAGGAGGTCTTGCGTCGTCCGCCTCGCGAGGCTTGGCCCCTTGCGAGGATCTTGAGTGTTTGCTAGTGAAGATGGGTCGTACAGGCCTGCTGGTGGAGCCATGTCGTGGGCCGCAAGCAGGCAAGTCTGGGGACCCCCGTTCCCAGGACGCCGATAGTAGCCCCCGGGCCCAAGGCGTGCACGGACTTGGCTTTGAGGCGAAGCCAAGGGGAAAGTGCGGAGCGCCGTGGGCCCCAACAACATGCGGCCTTGGTTGACGCGTGGCGACTGATGGGACATGGGCGTCTCCGCTTCCCCATGCTGCCTCGGCAACTGCCCATCTTGACGAGTCGCTGATGCATGTAGAGAAAACCATCATTATCTGTGATCATGGGGGTCGTCGGTTGGCCTTCTCCTGCTATAAATGAGGAGGGGGGCGGAGCCCCCATCGCCCATCTCTTCCTGCTCCGCTCGCTTCATCACCCGCAGTGACATCCATGGCGCCGATTTGGAGGTTCTTTGCCGCAGAGAAGGGAAAAGCCCCCCGCGACGAGTCGGGGCCGCTTCCGCCGAAGAAGAGGCTGGCCTGCCGCCGCGACGTAGTCATGAGGCCGGAGGTGTCGAGGCCTTGGTGTGAGCGGCCTCCCCCCGGGTACCGCTGCCCTTGTATGCCCAGATCGAGGGCTCCGAAGGCAGAGGTGGCGACCAGCGCCGTCCATGTTGCGGCCTCGGTCGCCGCGCCATGGTGGCGCGCGCCGTCGCCCCAGGAACCCACGCCGAGGGCTCCTCGCACGAACTCGTGATGTGGGCGGCGATGCTTCCGCGCACTCGGATTCGCTTCCCACAGTCCTTCTCCGCCGAGATGCCGCCGAGGGGTCCCCTTGAATTATGGCTGCAACATGTCCATTGCGATGCCCCGGCGATAGGGGCGGAGGTCGAGGTCGTCTCCTCGGGCGAGATCTTCAGGACCCGCGGCTGGGGTGAGGTCGCCCGAGTTTGCTGCACGGAGGGCGCCCTCGCCATCCACTTTGAGTACGACAGCGCCTCTACAATGTTCTTCAAGGTCTTCGACGAGGAAGGTCGTCGCTTGGAGTGCTTCCCTAGAGGGTGTCATCGGGACAGTGCAGCGGCAGGAGCTAGGCCTGCCGCTGGCCTCGCCAGCGGTTCCTCCAGCAGCAGCGGTGATGCTTGGGAGTCCAGCGACTCTCCCGAGCCCTATGAGATTCCGGAGACAAGCGACGACGGCTACGTGCCACCGAGCTCTTGCCGTGCCCAGAGCGCGGCCGCAGCGTCCGGCCGTTGCCGTCGCTGATCTTGATGGTGTTGGCGCCGGCCTCCCGTGGCCCACTGTTGATGATGGCACTGGCGGCTTGGCGCGTGTAGATAGGGCTCCTAGAAACCGTCTTCTTTTGTTCCCTGCGAGGAATCGAGACGAACCCCGTGGTGGGGGTGTAAAGGGTCTGTAATGCCTTTTGTTGATATCATCCTTATTATGAAGATTTACGAATGCATGTCCTGCTTTGCCTCGGTCTCCCATTTCAAACTTCGCGGTAGCTTGGTGCTCTACGCCGACAGGTCCCAATCCCTAGGCAGGCTACAACCGTCGCTGGTATGCCAGGTCGTGATGTTGTGGTCAAGGCCAGGAGGTGAGCGGCCCGAGGTCGAGTAAGAGCTCCTGAGGCGCGATGCTCAAGAGGTCCCCTTTAACGTGCAAGATGCTACCTAAAGGTAGGAAAGGGAGGCGGTGTCAACATAATAAGGCTGCAACAGGTGGGAATCTTATGCCGTAGCACTCGGCCGACCCGGGTGCGGAACTTCTCTTGGCAGTCCAGAGTTGATTCCTTGTGCAGCGCCAGACTCGTGCGTCAACGGCCATAATGTAGCCAGGTTAGGCCCGTGTGAGCTCCCCTCTTTCCCATGCTCTTCTGTGTGCTCTACATCCACGGGTCCCGGCTCTCGAGTGAGCTCTGCCGCCGCTGGTATGCCAGGTCACGATGCCGTGGTCAAGGTGAGGGGGTGAGGGCTGGAGAGCCAATAAGAGCTCCTGAGTCGCGATGCTCAGGAACCCCCCTTTAACACGCAAGCGAATTGCATGGGAAAAGAGGGAGCCCGCAGTACCGCCTACTGTCGCCCTCGGGAGGTTCCTGCAGGTTAGAGCGAAGAGGGGTACAAATTG
This sequence comes from Triticum urartu, assembly GCF_003073215.2. Lineage (NCBI taxonomy): Eukaryota > Viridiplantae > Streptophyta > Magnoliopsida > Poales > Poaceae > Triticum > Triticum urartu. Next base: position 294,582,777 of record NC_053025.1, on the reverse strand, counting down.
CAACCACGCCTGCCGGCCTGCCACTGGTCATTCTGCGAGAAGATGAAGGCACTGAGGGCCTGGTGAGGTGACGTGCGCGGGCATGCCGCGAGCCAGAGCTCGACCACTCAGATTTGTCAGCGTTGCAAGGACGGACCCGAGCACAAGCGCCGTGCCAGCATGAGTAGCCCCCGTTGCGGGATGAGCAAGGGGCCAATCGGTGATGCGGGCGGCCGCAACGAGTGACAATCAAGCAAGTGATGACTATAAATAACTCATGCATGGGAACCAACTAGCTTAGATAGATGCGAGAACAACAAATGCCATTGGGATGGACCCGAGCGGCCTGGGGATGATGCAGCCCGAGGGGCACCCCAGTTAGTAAGCTAAAGATGCAGATAGATACATGCCGCAGGGGCAAGCCCATGCGACCTGGGAATGACGCAGCCCGAGGGGCGCTCCTAGCTAAGTAAACCAGAAAATGTCACCTGGTTCCGTTGTCGAAGGAGTGTTGGAGTAGCTGATGATGCGCGCTGGAGGGTCGCTCCTCACAAGCCGCCAGAACCCTGAGCCTTAGAAGGCTCTGGGGGCTCGGGTGGTTCCTTGAGGACGATCGCCGTCTCCACCCGGACTGCGTGATGCCTGGCCTCCTGAGCCGCCAGGATGCTCCGGAGATGACGCTGGTAGGCGACAGCCGTGTTCGGCAAGCCAAACGGCATGCGAACATAGGTATGAGGTGGACCCTCGCACCGGCCAGTGCGCGAAGGCCAGAAGCGCTCCTGAGATACGTCCCTGTTGAGCCCTGGAATGTCGATGCAGACGTGCAGCCCACCGTCCTCTCCAGGATGGGGAGCTGCACCGGGTGGTGTGCAGCGGTCGCCGCATATGGTCCTTGCTTCTTGAAGCTCCTAGGTGGCCTTGACGTTGAACTCCTGAGCACTGGGCGCTCCTTTCCCGGTGCCCTCTTGAGGGAAACGTGCCGCAAAGCACACCTCCACGTGGTGCCCGAGCGCCTCGCTCGTGATGTTCGCTAGGTCCAAGGTCATCCAGAAGAGAGCCCTCGAGACTCGCCCGAAGAGGGCGCCGCGCTCGCCTTCCTATGCAAGGGAGGGAGGCGCCCCGGGTGTGGGCGCCGATCCTGAGGCGGCCCCGCTGAAGACGCCGCTCTCCCCAGGCCATGTGCGGAGTAGTTGCTTCTTCTTCTTGGGGACGATCTCAGGAGGGTACAGGACGCCCTCGCTGTTGGGGTCTTCAATTGCTGTGGCTTGGAAGGCACGCTCTAGGGAGCACACCGCATCTCTTTCTTTGTAGGGGACTATGATGATTCCGCCGCTTCCTGGCATCTTGAGGACGTTGTAGCCATGGTGGGTCACTACCATGAACTTGGCTAATGCTGGGTACCGAAGGATGGCATTGTATGGCAGACGGATGTGTGCGACATCGAAATCGATGAGCTCGTTGTGGTAGTTGTCGCGTTCGCTGAAGGTGACAGGGAGGCGGACCTGCCCTATCGAGGCAGTGGAGCCGTCGGTCACTCCTGAGAAAGGCTTGATAGGCTGTAGCTGATCATAGGGCACTTGAAGGCTGTCGAACATCTCGACGGACATGACACTGAGCCCCGCGTCGCCGTCGATGAGGGTCTTGGTGACTTGGACATTGCTGATGATGGGTGAATAGAGCATCGGGAGGATGCCAACGGTTGCCGTGCATTTGAGCTGGTCTGCCGAGCTGAAGGTGATGGCGTACTTGGACCACCTGAGCGGGCACGTGGCCTCGAGCCTAGGGAGAGCCGTGTTCACCTCACGAGCAAACTGCTTGAAGATGCGCTGGGAAGCCGGGGCCTGAGCACCGCCCAAGATGCAGGCGATAGCGCGCGGCTCCTGGAAGCCCCCAGCCCCTCGTCCTGATGATGGTCGTCATTCCTTCTTGGTGGCGGCGGTAGCGGAGGGAGGCCAGGATTGCCCTGAGGACGGTCCTCGCGAGGTTGGTCGTGCCAGGCATCCTCACAAGGCTGCTCTTGCCAGTCGTCCTCATGAGGCCAGTCGCGCCACTCCTGGCGGGGGCCGCGCTCGTCCCAGCATCCTCCACTTTGTCCTCCTCCTCGACCGTAGCCCCGGTCTTTGCGCTCGAGGCGTCGACTGAAGTGTCCATCTTGGATGGCCCTGAGCTCTTGACAATCGTTGGTGCTGTGGCTGTGTACGTTGTGGAAGGCGCAGAGTGGACGACTGCTTTTGGACGACACGGGGTGGTCCCGGCCGCGCTTCGTGTCCGGCTCCACCGCGAGCACGGCTACTCCCTTGTGCTTCACGTCCTTGACCTTGGCTTTCTTCTCTTCTGGGTCGGCAGCAGGGAGCTTGAGGAGGGAGAGATGCCCTTCCGGAGCTATTGCGCACTTGGTCACCATGTTGAACATCTCCAGAGCCGTGCACAGCTCCTCGTGGATGGCATGCTCCTCCTTCATCTTGACGTCGCGGACGCCATCGGAAAACGCTAAGATGATGGCCTCGTCCGTCACCTTGGGGATCATGAGGCGAACGTTGTTGAAGCGTAGGATGTACTTCTGCAGGGTCTCTCCCGGCTGTTGCTTTATGTGGCGCGGGTCACCCACAGCCGGAGGGCGGCCGCACGTGCCCTGGAAGTTGGCGATGAAGCGGTCGCGCATCTCACCCCAGGAGGAGATTGATCCTGCGGGCAGGTTCAGGAGCCAAGAGTGAGCGCCATCCTTGAGAGCCATGGGAAACTAGTTCTCCATGACTTTTTCGTCGCCGTTGGCTGCCTTGATGCTCAGCTCATAGAGGTGTAGGAACTCCGCGTGGTCGGGGGTGCCGTCATAGCGTGGAGACAGATCCGGCTTGAACTTGCCTGGCCAAATGACGGTGAGCAGCTCGAGAGTGAAGGCTCGGCAGCCTGCTTTGGTCACCGGAGCCCGTCGTGGTGGAGGATCCTGGTCTTGGTACCCACGCACCGCCACTTCAGGCGGTGCGCGGTCTTGACGTGGTGGGGCGGGGAGTGCAGAAGCATTTTGCTACGGTCGGGGAACATCTTGGCAGCTTCTTTCTTCGTGCGCGGGCACGCGGCGTGGCGGATCATGCCGCGGGACCGCGCGTCTCGGGGCGAGGACGCCTTCTTGGTGCGGAGGAGGCGGGGGTGATCCATGTGCCGCGTGTCTCGGCGCGAGGGCGCCGTCTTGATGCAGGGGCGGCGGAGGCGCCCCATGAGCTACGTCTCCCGCGGCTGGAGGCGGGCGAGGTGGCGAGAGGGATGGTGCAGGAGAGCCCCCTACGGCGCTGACGAGCTCAGCGATACGGTCCAGCCAGTCCTCGTAGAGGTCGTCGACCAGGCAGTAACGCAGGAGCTCGCGCGCCATGAGCAATGCGGCCTGCGCATCCTTGGGCATGCGGCGAGCGTGGGACGATAAGCTGGCCGGAGTCGGCGACGGGGTGGTGGTGCGGCCGTCCCGCCGCACGGAGGGGTGCAGTGATGATGCTTGCTACTCGTTTGCTGCCGGGCCGGTAGCGGCTTTGGCAAGAGGTGATGGAGAACAGCAGGGAGGTACGCCAACGGGCGCCATCTGGGCGACGCGAGTGTCCAGGGCAGCTCAGCGCTCGGCATGAGCTCGCCGAGCGTCTGACATGGACGTGGTGGAGTCACGAAACGTGGATTGACAGAAGGAAAGCTTCAGCACACCCCTACCTGGCGCGCCAAATGTCGGATTTCGGGTTCCAGCAAAACCCTTGAGGTTCGAACATTGGGGTGCGGATGAAGATCTTTCCCCCAGCTCACGCTCTCGCAACGATCTCAGAACCTAACTTGCCGAATCCGAAGAACAAAGGACACATGGTTTATACTGTTTTGAGCCACCAATGTGGTGTAATACCCTACTCCAGTGTGGTGTGGTGGATTTCCTCTTAGGCTGAGGATGAACAAGTACAAGGAAGAATAGCCTCCCGAGGAGAGGTGTTCTTGGGCTCGGTGAGCTTGTGTGTGTGAGGATGGAATGGATCTGATCCAAGATGAGTTGCCTCCTACTGTGGTGGCTACTCCTATTTATAGAGGCCCCGGTCCTCTTCCCAAATGTAGGCGGGAAGGAATCCTACACCGGCCAAATTTGAAGGGAGACAATTAGTACAAGTTATCCTAACAAAAGGTGGTCTTTGCCTGCCAAAGGCTCTGGTGGTGACGCCATCCTGGCCTCCACGGTTACCTCCATCCTGCCGTCCTGCTGGTTTTGGTCTTGTTGCACCGATATGGAAACCTTTTCCTGATGCCTCAGGACTCCTCGCCTGCGCCTGCCCCTTTAGCACCAAAGAGGAAACGAGGACACTGCGCAGTGGCGCCCGCCTGGCCTTGGTCGTCATGGCTTGCGTCACAGGAACCTCGCGAGGTGCCCCTCGCCTTGATCTCTTCGCCCCTCGCGAGCCAACCTAGTGAGGTCGCCCCCGAGGAGGTCTTGCATCGTCCGCCTCGCGAGGCTTGGCCCCTCGCGAGGATCTTTAGTGTTTATTGGTGAAGATGGGCCGTACAGGCCCACTGGTGGAGCCACGCCATTGACCGCAGGCAGGCAACTCTGGGGACCCCCGTTCCTAGGACGCCGACACACGGCACTTCCTGATGGATGCCTTGGATGCCGCCCCGAGCGTGGTGTCCGTGGCTACAACCGTGAAGGAGGCCACGGTGGAGGCTGCTAGGACAACCACGACCCTCGTCAGGACTTGTGTGACCAGCCTCGCGAGGACCACTGGCGTGATGAGCCTTGTGACGCTCCCTAGCGCGATCAGCCTCGTGAGGCCCGCCCTCAGAGCAATGCCGGCCACCCTCCATTTCGGCCGCCACCAAGGAGAAATGACGACAACCGGTAGGATGATGGGGATGGGGGCTTCTAGGAGCCTCGAGCGATTGCCTGCATTCTGGGCGGTGCTCAGGCCCCCGCCTCACATCACATCTTCAAGCAGTTCTCTCGCGAGGTGAACGCGACCCTCCCGAAGCTGGAGGCCGCGCGTCCCCTAAAGTGGTCGTAGTGCACCATCACCTTCGATTCCAAGTACCACCTCAAGTGCTCATCTGCCGGAGGCGCAGTACACATGCTCTACATGCCCACCATCAACAACATTCTCGTCACAAAGACCTTTATCGACAGTGGCGCGGGGCTCAATGTTCTCTCTATCGAGACGTTCAAGATGCTCCAAGTGCCTTATGACCAGCTTCTGCCAACCAAGCCCGTCTTAGGGGTGACTGGCAGCTCCACTGTTACCATGGGGCAGATACGCCTTCCATTCACCTTCGGCAAGCGCGGCAATTACCACACCGAGCTCATCGACTTCGGTGTCACCAACATCGGCCTTCCGTACAATGCCATCATTGTGTATCCGTCCATCGCCAAGTTCATGGCGGAAACCCCACCATGGCTACAACGTCCTCAAGATTCCAGGGAGTGGCGGCATCATCACGGTTCCCTATGATGAGAAAGATGATGAGTGCTCCCTCGAGCGCGCCTACCAGGCTGCAGCGACCGAAAAATCTGACGATGCGGGCGCCGTCCTGCCTCCTGAGGCCACCCCAAGAAGAAGAAGCATCTCTTTCCCAAGAGCCGTTAGCTTCCTGAAGCGCCCACAGGCGGTGCATCGGGCCCCGCGCCCTCTGCTGGAGCACCCCTTCCTCCATAGGAAGGCGCGCTCGATGCCTCCCTCAGGACATGCTCGGGGGCTTCTAACTAGAGAGCCTCTGATGTGACCAGCGCGACGAGGGAGGAGCTCGGGATCCACTTGGAGTGGCGCCTTGATGTGCGTCCTTGTGAGCAAGGCGCACGATGCGAGGTCCCTGGTGTGCGAGAATTCATCATCAAGGCGACTGAGGAGCTTCAGGAGGCAAGGGCCATGCGCGGCGAGCATCGCCCCGCATGGCATCCCAGTGCAGCTGCGGCCCTCCATGTGGGCAGCGGGCTGCATGTCTGCGTCGACATCCTGGGCCTCAACAGGGCTGCTTCGCAGGACCTCTTCTGGCTGTCCCGCATCAGCCAGAGTGGAGGCTACCCTCGCAGCTACGTCTGCATGCCGTTTGGCCTGCTGAATGTGGCCGCCTAATACGAGTGCTTCGCACAGCGTGCTATGGCGGCTCACAAGGCCAGGCGCCAAGCGATCATGTCGGAGGAGGTATCGAACCCTCGTGAGCCCCTGGGCCTCGCGAGCTTCCCCGGCCTCCAGAGTCGCCCAGCTCGTGAGGAGCAGCTTCTGCAACACATTTGCTCAGCTACCCCGACGCTTCTACAACACCGATGCCAGGTGACGTTTTGGTTTTTTCAATTGAGGGTGCCCCCAGGCTGCATCATCCTCGGGCTCTCGGTGTCCGCCCCTGTTGTCACACTATTTTTATTTATGTAACTTGGACCAGCTACGCTCGTCTAAGCCGTTGTGGCCATTTACCTCATGCCTGACAATGTATTGCTCCTGGAGCTGCCCCTTGCAGGCTTCACGCGTTGCTAGCTCTCCCCTTGAACGTCCCACAAGAGGGGGCTAACAGCACGGCGCCTGTGCTCGGGTCTGTCCCTGCAGCACCGATAAACCTAAAAGAATAAGCTCTCGCTCACGGGCCGGTTCCGTGCACGTCACCTGTAACGCCCCGAGACCGTTGTGCCAGGTGTCTTCCAGTTATTCGCTGTTTGCCTTGTCATTTGTTTGCATGTCATGCATTTCATATCATGTCATCATGCACATCTCATTTGCATACATGTTTGTCTCATGTATCCAAGCATTTTCCCCGTTGTCCGTTTTGCAATCCGACACTCCTACGTCCTCCGGCGCTCCCTTTTGCCTCTTTTCGTGTGCGAGTGTTAAACTTTCTTGGATTGGACCGAGATTTGCCAAGCGGCCTTGGTACACCACCGGTAGACCGCCTGTCAAGTTTCGTGCCATTTGGAGTCCGTTTGATACTCCAACAGTTAACCGGGGAAGCGTAAAGGCCTCATGTGTGTTGCAGCCCAACACCCCTCCAAAGTGGCCCAAAACCCATCCAAACCCCCTCCATCCTCTCGGTCGTTCGATCATGATCGCGTGGCCGAAAACCGCACCTCATTTGGACACTCCTACCTCCATCTACCTATAAATATGGGCCCTTCCCCGAAATTTCGCGCAGATGAAACCCTAACCTTCTTCCTCCTCGCGCCGCCGGACGCGTCCGCACCGCGCCGGACATGTCCACCGCCGCCGGCCACCTCACTCCGTCCTATCGCGTTGCGCCACGTCATCATCCACGCCGCGCGCAGCCAATCAGAGCCGGCCACGCGCCTCCCTCTCTCTCCTCCACCGCCACGGGCCCGCTTGGCCTAGATCCGGCCCGCCCGGGCCCGTATCCCGCGCCGCCGATCCAACTGCGCCGCCCGACTCCCGCGCGCCCGCCGCCGCTACAACGTCCCCTCCTCGCCGCGCCACCGCGCCTCGCCGCCGCCGGCCACCGCACCCCGCCGCCTCATTCACAGCGCCGCCTCGCCCTCCGTGCCCGCAGCGCCACGGCACCGCGCCGCCCGACGCCCAGCTGCCGACCTCCGGCGACCTCGCCATAGCCGGCGAGCTCCCGTGCCGCCTCCTCCATCGCCGGTCGCCGCCCCATCGCCGAATCCGGCCGGTTGGACGAGATCCGCCGGTCCGGCGAACCAAACGTGCCTCCGCGTCCTGGATCTCTTTGTCTCGAATCCCTCCGTCCCGTTGACTTTCTTGAGAGGTTGAATCTCCGCTGTCTTTTCCTGTGATTATTTTATAGCCCTGTTCATCATGCCATATCTCCTCATCCGTAGCTCTGTTTTGCATGCACGATATATCGAAATGTTCATCATGATGTCCTCTTCATTTTGTTCCATTGCATCATGCTTGTCTGAGTCCATCTTGATGCCCTAATGTCTGTTTCAAGAGTGCTATAAAATATTAGTTCCTGATTCTTATCAGATTATGAACATTTGTCATTTTTGCCATGATTATTGTGTGCTGCATATGAACTTGAGCCCTACATGTGTTTTGGGCTATGCCATGCCATCTTTACAGGGGTGTATGCCATGCATTTTTGTGATGGATGTGTTGACTAGCACAAGCATGCAAAGTAGCTCTCGTGATATTGCTGATTTCAGGGACTTAGAATTTCACTAAGTCATTGCTCTGCTGTTATTTTTATGCCATGTGTTCATGTTTCTACAGAGAGACCCATGACTCTTTTGAGTATGTTCAGTAAGGATGATTTTGACATATGTTTATGCTCTATCCATCCATGTCCTTGTTTGCATTTATGGAGTACACTAGCACTTTTGCTATAAAATGTTTCTGGCAGATTGTTTTACTTGTTAATCAATTTTGCCAAGGTTGTTGTAGTTGATCCATGCATGCTATGAGATTGTTCTTGCCATGGTTAACTTCTTGATCATGTCTTCTTGCTGGAAGTATGCTTAGTTTGTCATGCAATGCCTTGTGTTGAGTGCATCGAGCTCACAAACATGCCTTCATAATTCTGTTGATGCCATGTCCAGTTTTCTGCTAAGTCTGAATCTGTTAACGAAACTTGCTATGTTTACATGGGTGCCATCATATCTTATGATCCTTTTTGGCATATGGTCAGTAAGGGACGTTTGTTATATGCTTTGAGTAGATTCATGCCATGACTTGTATTGCTATGATCTGATCCTGTAGCATGTTGATATCTTGCTCTAAACATTGCTTCCTGATGTTAATTCCTGGCATGTTGTTATTTTCACCAAGTCTGTGATGTTGTTATATTTTGCACTTTTTCCATGCTTGTTTGAACCTGCTCTTGTGTGATTTAGCCATAGCTTAGTGTTCATCTTTTGTCAAGCATCTTGAGTAGATCGCTGCCATGTGCTTTGTTGCTATGTTGGAGTGCAGTAACTTAGTTTCTTGTTGCACTCTAGATGGCATCGTGCTGTTAATCACAGAATTGTGCCATTCTTGTTTTGCTTTTCATTTGCAAACCGTGCATCCGATTCCGGTGATCTTTATATCGATTTCGACCGAAATCAACTCATCTTTCCAGCAGCACTCTTGGTTTACCAAGTTGAGGCCTGGTTCAATTGTTTCCTTTCGGAGTATGCATGTGCATTGCATATCACATCCCGCATATCATGCCATGTTTTGCATCATGTTGCTTGCGCATTGCACCGTGGTTGATTGTGGTTTCCTTTGCTTGTGTTCTTGCCTTGGGGAGAGCCGGGAGACGAGTACATGATCTCGGAACCCGTTGAGTATGCTTACGAGGATCAAGTTTTCGTCCACTCGGAGAACTTTGCAGGCAAGATGACCATACCCTCGAAATCACTTCTATCTTTGCTTGCTAGTTGCTCACTCTATTGCTATGCCGCGATACCTACCACTTGCTATATCATGCCTCCCATATTACCATGTCAAACCTCTAACCCACCTTGTCCTAGCAAACCGTTGTTTGGCTATGTTACCACTTTGCTCAGCCCCTCTTATAGCGTCGTTAGTTGCAGGTGAAGATGAAGTTTGTTCCATGTTGGAACATGGATATTGTTGGGATATCGTTTCTACTATATCTTGTCTACTTTAATGCACCTATATACTTGGTAAAGGGTGGAAGGCTCGGCCTTATGCCTGGTATTTTGTTCCACTCTTGCCGCCCTAGTTTTCGTTATACCGATGTTATGTTCCTTGATTTTGCGTTCCTTACGCGGTTGGGTTATAATTGGAACCCCTTGACAGTTCGCTTTGAATAAAACTCCTCCAGCAAGTCCCAACCTTGGTTTTACATTTGCACTAACAACCTATCACCTTCCCTTTGGTTCTGTAGACTCAAGGGTCATCTTTATTTTAACCCCCCCGGGCCAGTGCTTGTCTAAGTGTTGGTCCGAACTAGAGTCCTTTGCAGCGCCACCTCGGGGAAACTCGAGGGCTAGTTTTAGTTGTACGGAGCGCTCATCCGGTGTTGCCCTGAGAACGAGATATGTGCAGCTCCTATCAGGATGTCGGCGCAATGGGAGGCATTGTCGAAATGTCTTGTAACCGGGATTCCGAGTCTGATCGGGTCTTCCTGGGAGATGGAATATCCTTCGTTGACCGTGAGAGCTTGTGATGGGCTAAGTTGGGACACTCCTGTAGGGTTTTGAACTTTCGGAAGTCTTGCCCGCGGTTATGGGCAGATGGGAATTTGTTAATGTCCGGTTGTAGAGAACTTGTCACTTAACTTAATTAAAATGCATCAACCGCGTGTGTAGCTGTGATGGTCTCTTTTCGACGGAGTCCGGGAAGTGAACACGGTTTTGGAGTTATGCTTGAACGTAAGTAGATTCAGGATCACTTCTTGGTCACTTCTAGTTCACGTCCGTGCTTTTCTTCTCTTCTCGATCTCATTTGCGTATGTTAGCCACCATATATGCTTAGTGCTGCAGCTCCACCTCACTACCCTTTCCTACCCATAAGCTTAAATAGTCTTGATCGCGAGGGTGTGAGATTGCTGAGTCCCCGTGACTCACAGATTACTTCCAAAACCAGTTGCAGGTGCCGATGATACCGTGCAGGTGACGCAACCGAGCTCAAGGAGGAGCTCGAAGAAGATCGTGGTCGTTGTGTTGTTTCGTTTCCAGTTGATCAGTAGTGGAGCCCAGTCGGGGCGATCGGGGATCTAGCATTAGGGTGGTCTTCTTTTAATTTTGGTTCCGTAGTCGGACCGTGATTGTATTCTGGATGTTGTAATGCTATATTTATGTATTGTGTGAAGTGGCGATTGTAAGCCAACTCTTTATCCCTTTCTTATTCAGTACATGGGATGTGTAAAGAGTACCCCTCTTGCGACATGCCTACAATGCGGTTATGCCTCTAAGTCATGCTCCGACACGTGGGAGATATAGCCGCATCGTGGGTGTTACAAGTTGGTAATCAGAGCCTTCCCCGACTTAGGAGCCCCATGCTTGATCGATTCGCTGGTGTTGTTGAGTCTAGAAAATTTTTTTGAGTCTTATAGGATTATATATATCGGAGAGTAGGATTGCTTTTACTCCTCAGTCCCCTCGTTGCTCTGATGAGGCCTCCTGACGTAGAGTTTTGACTTTTCTCTTCTCAAATTTCACGAAATTTTTTTAGGATCACGCGGGTATCTTGGAATCGTTCCGATGGTTTTGTGACGAGAACATTGTTCTTGGTGCCTCCTGATATTTAGGGGTTGTGGCAGTGTCCCAGGGAGTTGAGCTCCGAGGTGTTGTCGTCCCAATTTTATCGTTGCAGTTCTGGCATACCTGAGTTTCGCCGACATCAAAAATCTCTTTTATGAAGTTGTTGGTGAGATAACCTCGATGCCACCTAGTACTAGGGCGGGAGTTCGGGAGTATTGCCATAACTCGTATAACGGATGCTTTTCGAAGGTTGAGGTAAATGATTTCCGAAGGTTCCTTGGTTATGTGTTGAAGGATGGATACAGCTGGATGTAGGATTTGCTAGTTTTGGGTGAGATATTATGCTTCCCCTGTATTCCTAACACCTGATTGCATAACCAGAAAGTTTCAGGAGTTTATAAGTGGGAATTCAAGTAGCTCCTAGGATATCTTTCCGACAGATGCATGATATGAGATTGGGGTTCGACGTCTAGTGGTCCGCCTATCCACGGTTGGTTTTATAGTGGTCTCGTTGTGTCTTAAAGAGTCCTTGGCTATGCTGACTCGGGGACGCTTCGTATGTCATGTGCACTGCCTTGTACATGATGGTGCTGTACGATCGAGCCCGTGTGGGCCCCACCATGAAAACTTCGGACGAAATCTCTATCATATGTTTGTTCCAGCTTATTTTGCAATACAACCCTTTGTTTTGTTTTTCAGTTGTGGTATTAGAGTTGCTTCGAAGTCAAGTGTTGATTCCATACCTTTCCGAACCGGTGTTCTCATATTTCTATGTGAATACTAATCCTTCTTGATCTTCGAGTTTGCCATCTCAATTTCTTCTCAACCGGTGTGTCTCTCTTCAAGTGGATCCGATCTTTTTCAACATCCGCAAGATCAACTCAAGTCCTCTCAATGTTGTTTGTTTCATCCGTCCCAAGTTGCCTTTGTTTTTTCCGCCCTCCCACCCTTTTCCTTCAAGGATTTGGATTTCTTAATCAACTAGCATGTTACTGATGAGAAGTCTCTCCATTCTTTTCCATCAGTGTTCTTATCCGTTGATTCTCACGAAGATACTAAGGAAGTTTAAAGTTCATCATTCGTCATTCTTGTCTTTTCCGGTGGATTCAATTCAAGCTTTGTTGATCATATCCCTTTTCCTCGTTTCAAATATTTTCCCATACCGGTGCACCTCATAATCATTCCCCGCTTTCTATTCAATTGTTCCGGAGTCCTCAAGTTATCTCGAAGATTCGTTTCCATTCTCAATCCGTTCAAGCTATTGCGAGGATGTTCTCTCATTCAAGCCATTTAATTCAACCGGTGTGATCTCTTTTCAAAATCATTTCAAAGGTGTTTCTTTTGAGTGGGCCCTAACCCACATGTCTTTTTCCAGGATCTTACCTGACTCTTCTAATTTTCCCGGAGTTACTCTTAAATTCTTCTCCAAGTTTGACGTAAGAAGGAATTATCTTCAGCCATATGTCTTCCTCCAAGATCTTTCAAATTCTTTCATCGTTAGCTCAACCTTTTCGCTTTTGATTCTCCCGGAGTACCTCAACAATTCATGGTGGTGTTTCTCATCATCATTCTCTGCATTTGAAGACCGAAGAAGATTTTTCTCTCAATCTTGCTCCATCCTCTTCAAGATTCGTGATTCTAGCTTGTTGTCATCCTCTCATGATTATTCGATTGTGAGAATTATTTTCACCCATCCGGAGCATTTCAAGAGTATTTCAGTTTGATTCTCCAAAGGCCATCATTTCGGGATTATTCATATTCAGCTTTCAGCTCTCGTTCTCCAAATCTTACCGGTGCATCGTTCAAGTGTTCTCTAATCAGCTCGTCAACTCTTCATGCTCATGTATCTAAATTCTCTCAAGCATCTTCATTTATTTGTTAATCCTTTCTGGTGTTTATTCATCTTTTATTCATTCATTTTCAGTTCTTATGGCGGTTCATTCAAGATCTCTCTTCCTTTGTTATCTTATCAATTCATTTGTTCTTTCCAATCATACCGGCGGTTTGTTGAAGTCCTTCTCAAGTTTGCGCCATATCTATCTTAATCCTTTCTACGAGATTAAGTTTTATGCAATATGTTGCTTCTCATCAATTAAATTGATGAAGGATAAGCATAATGTAATTCTTATTCTTGCTTCACCCAAGTGATTAATTCTTTATTCTGGAGGTTCATCGAAAATTCTTGGTTTCAATTGCTCATCTTTCTTTTCCGGAGTTCCAAGTTTTCTCGGTTACATCGTCGCGAGCTCCATCTAAATCATTGCAAGGCTTCACCTTGTGTTTTCAACTTCTCTTTCCTTTCGTTTGATCATTCTTTCATTACCGGAGTTCTTCATGGAGGCTCTACATGATGGTTCATCAAGGATTTAATTCCTTCTTGAAGTGTTCATTGAGATTCTTTTCAGAGGAGCTCAAGCATGCTTCGTATTGCATTTCGAAGTGCAATTCTTTCTACCTTATCTTTTGAGGTGGTGTTATGCCATTCTTGACAATTTCCCTTTGTGTTTCATGATTCACAGTTGTTAAGAATGAGGTATTTAAACACATCATTTTCTTCCTTGGAGTTATCTTGGTATAGATTTCACCTAAAGCCTTCCATTGGGAATGTTGCTCCTTGTGGTGATTACCTATGATCCAAGTTTTTCTTATCACCTCGGTCGAAGAAGCTTTCTAATCTTTTCTATCTCTCAATCATATCTATTGTTTCCGTTAGTGGCGGAATTTCACCTCATAGTTTTGAGAGGTGCTCCATAAGCCCACTACAACCGTGTTCTTTTCGTTGTTGGTGTTCCAACAACCCCGTTCGACCCTTCTCCTAAAGATGTTTTTCAAGCTCATCCGAGGTAGAATATATTGTTTTCTCCTCCGTTCATTCCATTCCATCCTCTCATTTCTTCCGGAGGCATTGTGATGTTGCTCTCTTCAACCCATCTTCTTGTTTTGTCAGGATCGTGTTCTTTTCATGCTTATGTAATAGAGGCAAAGGTGTCCCGATGTTTCGATGAGATGGTGGCTATCGTTTCTGTGGGAGTCGACCTTGACGATCCGACTACGAACGTGCGAGACATCGCGCCTTAGCAATCGCTAAACCAACTTCCGAGGGGTTATTGACCATGCCGGAGCACGATCAACCTGACCACGAGGGTCTGTTTCCTGCGAGCAAACAAAGAACAAGCAAGAAACTGAGATTGCAATCTGGATATTGCGAATATAAGATGAAAGCTTTATTGATCAAGGTGGGGTTCTGTGACGTCTTGGTCTAGTCGTTGGACACAAACGAAGTACGCGAAGTTGCATGTATGGCGAACTTTTAATCTAAACAAAACCCAAAGTCTAAACGATGCCCTAAGGGCTGTATATGTGGAGGAGAGAGGGGGAATTTCGTGGCCCTCGGTGGAGGGGTCCGAAACCAACCCTAACTCTTGTTTCCCCACACATACGGACTCTAAAAACAGCCTATACTTAAGTACTTCGAAAATACATGGGCCTGGCCCAATAATAAGGTGACGCGGCACCTAGAATAGCCTCTGGAAGAAATTTATGAAGTGGCATCTTGTATATTTCGTCCCATGCTTCATGCACTCATTATGGTGGCTTCAGAGTCCTGGAATCATCACTTGTAACTCGTTCTTGTTCCCCTTGCACATGCCATCATCTCCATGCTTGAACTTGCTCCAAGGTACATCTTTCTTGTCCAATCTAGGCCCTTCATTTGTAAGCAAAACAAATGTATCCAATTTAGGCAGCATCATATTCTCATGAACGTTAGAATCGTTACCAAGAAACGAAAGTTCCTGATAATTCAATTGGCGTGCGCGAGCTCTAGTAATTGGTCCAGTATGTATAGCAGCAGGGGCTGTGGGTGTAATAATGGTATTGATGTCCTCATCATCCTCCCCTTCTTGAAATGAAGTCGTCCTCGACGAAAGTTCATCGTCCTCACCCAAATAAGGCTTCAAATCTGCAACGTTAAAAGTGGGACTAACCCCAAAATCTGCAGGCAGCTCAAGTATATATGCATTATCATTTATTTTCTCTAACACCTTAAATGGACCATCAGCACGTGGCATTAGTTTTGATTTGAGCAAATTAGGAAATCTATCCTTACGCAAATGTAACCAAACAAGATCTCCAGGTGCAAACACAACATGTTTTCTACCCTTATCTCCAGCAAGTTTATGTTTAGCATTCATACGCTCAATGTTTTCCTTAGTTAACACATGCATTTTTAAAATCAATTCAGCACGTTCTTTAGCATCAAAATTAACCTTCTCCGAAGATGGAAGAGACAACAAATCAATAGGTGCATGAGGTAGGAAACCATACACAATTTGAAAAGGGCACATCTTAGTAGTAGAATGCAATGAACGATTATAAGCAAATTCAATATGAGGCAAGCATTCTTCCCACATTTTCTTATTATTCTTCAAAACAGCCCTAAGCATAGTAGACAATGTTCTATTGACTACTTCAGTTTGTCCATCAGTTTGGGGGTGACAAGTAGTACTAAAAAGCAGTTTACTCCCCAACTTAGCCCATAAACATCTCCAAAAGTGGCTAAGAAATTTAGTATCACGATCTGAAACAATAGTATTTGGCACACCATGAAAGCGAATAATTTCACGAAAGAACAAATCAGCAACATTAACAACATCATCGCTTTTATGACATGGTATAAAGTGTGCCATTTCCGAGAACCTATCCACGACAACAAATATGTTATCCCTCCCCTTCTTTGTTCGAGGTAAACCTAAAACAAAGTCCATAGATATATCCTCCCAAGGAACACTAGGTACAGGCAAAGGCATATATAAACCATGAGGATTGAGTCTTGACTTAGCTTTTTGACATGTAGTGCAGTGAGCAACAAAACGCTCAACATCCCGTCTCATCTTTGGCCAAAAGAAATGTGTAGCAAGTATATCCTCCGTCTTCTTGACGCCAAAGTGTCCCATTAATCCTCCTCCATGCGCCACCTGCAACAACAAAAGACGAACGGAGCTAGCTGGAATGCATAGCTTGTTAGCACGAAACACAAATCCATCGTTAAGAACAAACTTGTTTCAAGTTCTCCCTTCCTTACAATTCTGCAGTACATCTTTAAATTCAGCATCATGCACATATTGATCTTTGATGGTCTCTAAACCAAATATTTTAAAGTCAAGTTGTGAAAGCATAGTATAACGACGAGACAATGCATCAGCAATAACATTTTCTTTACCCTTCTTGTGTTTAATGACATAAGGGAAAGTCTCAATGAAGTCAACCCATTTAGCATGTCTACGGTTCAGTTTTGCTTGACTTTTAATGTTCTTCAAAGATTCATGATCAGAATGTATAACAAATTCCTTGGGCCATAAATAATGTTGCCATGTTTCTAAGGTCCGAACAAGAGCATATAATTCTTTATCATAAGTAGAATAGTTCAGACTAGGCCCACTCAATTTTTCAGAAAAGTATGCAACAGGTTTGCCATCTTGTAATAACACACCTCCTAATCCAATTCCACTAGCATCACATTCAAGCTCAAAAGTCTTATTAAAATCAGGAAGTTAGAGTAAAGGAGCATGTGTCAACTTATCTTTCAATACCATGAAGGCTTCTTCCTGTGCGGTACCCCAAACAAAAGGCACATCCTTCTTTGTAAGCTCGTTGAGAGGTGCAGCAATGGTGCTGAAATCTCTCACAAAACGCCTATAGAAACCAGCGAGGTCAAGGAAACTCCTCACTTGTGTGACCGTTTTGGGCTGCGGCCAACTCTCAATAGCTTCAATCTTGGCTTTATCAACTTCAATTCCCTGTGGAGTAACAACATAGAGAAGAAAAGATACTCGGTCGGTGCAAAAGGTGCACTTTCCAAGGTTACCAAACAAACGTGCATCACGTAGAGCAATAAAAACAACACGTAAATGTTCCAAATGTTCCTCCAAAGATTTACTATAAATCAGTATATCATCAAAATAGACTACCACAAATCGTCCAATGAAAGCACGTAAAACTTCGTTCATTAACCTCATGAAAGTACTAGGTGCATTAGTTAACCCAAAAGGCCTGACTAACCACTCATATAATCCAAACTTAGTTTTAAATGCTGTTTTCCATTCATCTCCTAATTTCATATGAATTTGATGGTATCCACTATGCAAATCAACTTTGGAGAATATTGTAGAGCCACTCAATTCATCAAGCATATCATCTAGCCTAGGAATAGGATGACGATAACGAATAGTAATATTATTAATGCCTCTACAATCAACGCACATACGCGACGTACCATCCTTTTTCGGCACTAAAATGATAGGAACAGCACAAGGACTAAGGGATTCGCGTATATAACCTTTGTCGAGCAATTCTTGTACTTGACGCATAATCTCCTTCGTTTCCTCTGGATTGGTACGGTATGGTGCACGGTTGGGTAATGATGCACTGGGAATTAAGTCAATTTGATGCTCAATCCCTCGAATAGGTGGTATTCCTCGTGGCATGTCTTGTGGAAAGACGTCAGTGAACTCCTGCAAAATGTTAGTGACAGCAGGAGGCAAAGAGGAAGGCACATCCTCGAATGAAAATAATGCCTCTTTGCACACAAAAGCATAGCAAACAGATTTGCTAAAATCTAAATCATCAATATCAGATTTGGTGGCAAGTAAACATGCACTTCTGAATTTAATTTCAGAAGCAACACTAGATGGTTTATTATTAGGCTCCATTTGTTGCTCAAATTCTTTTGCCACAATCTGATTTTCACTTTTATTTTTCTCCTGTTTTGCTTTATTAGCTCTATTAATATCATCTTTCAAAATGGAATCAGGAGTCATAGGAAGCAAAGTAATATTTTTATCCTTATGAACAAGAGTATACTGATTGTTTCTACCATGGTGTACAGAATTTTTATCAAATTGCCATGGTCTACCAAGTAATAAAGAACATGCTTGCATAGGTACCACATCACAATCAACATAATCAGCATATGTAGAGATACTAAAATGCACATGAACAGTACGTGTTACCTTAACCTTGCCACTATTGTTGAACCATTGGATGTAGTAAGGATGTGGATGTGATCTTGTGGTGAGAGATAGCTTCTCCACCATCTCCATGCTAGCCAAGTTATTGCAGCTCCCTCCATCTATGATGACGCGAACAGAACGTTCCTTCACAACTCCCTTTGTATGGAACAAATTATGCCTTTGATTTTGCTCAGCTTGTGTAACCTGCACACTCAAAACACGTTGAGCAACTAAACATTCATACCTGTCAGCATCTTCAGCAGCCATGTATTGCGTCTCATGATCAGAATCATCTCCACCGTGTTCTTCATGTGTAATAAGAGCCAAAGTCTCCTCATCATAGTCACTAGCGGAATCATACCCACCATCCTCAATAGCAATCATCACACGCTGAGATTGGCATTCTCTCGCAAAATGTCCTCTTCCCTTACAACGACGACAAATAATATCACTTATGTGCCCTGTTGATGCCAGGGAAGAAGAAGAGCTCTGCGCAGGCCCGACTGGTGTGCTCTTGGCAGATAGTGGTGGTTCTGCCTGCTTTCTTAAATCACGGCTGGAGGTGGCACCTGATGGAGGTGCTGGTGGAGTGGAATTAGAGGATGCACGTGGTGTCCATGATGAAGATCGACCTGCAGAAAAGTTAGTTCGCGCCAATGCCTGTCGATCCTGTACTTCACGTTCAGCTTTACAAGCAAGATGGAATAAACGAGTGATATTTGTATACTCCTTATACTCTAGAATGGTCTGAATCTCTCTATTTAATCCACCCATAAAATGTGCAAGCATAGCTTCATTCTCCTCAACAATACCACATCTAATCATGCCAGTTTGTAATTCCTGATAATATTCTTCTACATAATTTTTTCCTTGTCTTAAGCGCTGCAATTTTTGAAGTAATTCACGTTGATAATATGGTGGAACCCAACGAGTATGCATAGAAGTTTTCAATGCAGCCCAAGTAGCTGGAATAGGATATAATCTACAATGTTCAGACCACCAAACACATGCAAAGCTAGTGAAAGCACAAACAGCAGCAGGAACACGTCTCTCCTCAGGATATTGTAAACATGTAAATCGTTTTTCAGTTTCTAACTCCCAAGTAAGATATATATCAGGAACATATCTACCCTAATATTGTGGAATATTCAATTTTAGTGTAGGAAGATGGTCATGTACCTCAGGTGGTGGTGCATCCCTACCGTTGCGATGATATGCATGAGGACGACCTGGTGGTGGTGGTGCTGGTGGTTGCACGTAGTTCTGATTTTGATCAACCTCATCCTCGTAATGGTCCTCCACCTCTGCAGTAGCAGCAGGAGCGACAGAAGCACTAACAGTAGGTACAGCAGCACCAGAGGTTTGACCAGCCTCAATGGGAACGCGTTTGTGCTCGTCCCACTTGATTTGGAAGACGATGTTGTTGTTGTTGTAGAGGTGCGACAGGTGCAGCAGGCGGTGGAAGACGCGCGAGCAATTCATTAAACTTGTTATCGAGCTTTGTTTCGAACGCCTTCTCAATGCCATCTATCTTCTCCATGGCCTCTTCAAATCTGTTGAGCACATCTTCCACCTGTCCACTCATCATTTGCTGAAACTTATCATGTAACTCTTTGTTTGTCATGCTCTCCCAGTCAATCGCGTCAGGTTGTGATCCTGCCATGGTTAGCAGCAATAGAAACACACAAGAATATGATCCTACAGACTACTAGAAAATGGCGGTGGTGGAGTGTCACAAATCCATCAAGCAAATCTCAAATTCTTACCAGTTCTTACCTAGCAGCAGGCGGTGATCGGCAACCATCGTAGTCAAAACTCTCAAATCTTGGATACAGCGATTACCAGGAAGAGTCAAACGCACGATGTAGATATATGTGGAGCTAGGAAGGCTTATAATATGGTAGCAAAAAGGGTCAGCAATAATCAATTCAGAGATGCAAAGTTGAATAAACGCTCAGCGACGGTACTGTGATGGTCCTAGGCTAGACCGTGCTAGAGACGCGAGCCTAGAACACTAACAAAAATCACGGCGCTGCACGTAAACAAGGGAAAAAGCACACTCTTGAACTTTTTTTCGCTCTTTTTTTGGCGCTCCTCTTTTTTTGCAAAAAATCACTATAATGGCGAGTGTCTCAAAACTCTTCCCTCGTCAAACTGACAGGATGGGCACGGAATTTTTTTTTGACTTTTTTTCCCGAAATTAGGGCAGCGACGACGAAAAAGTGCGCCAAAAAATCACTATGATGGCACGTGGCTCAAAAGACTCAGAATAGCCTAAAAATAGGATAGGGAAAAAATTTACCTGTGAAAATTTTGGCCTAAAAACTGCCCGGGGGTCTCCAGACTCTTTTTTTTCCGAAACCTACTCAGGCAAGGAAACACGAATCGGAAAGTAGACGGACCTCGAAAACAAATCTAATATGAAAGGAACTCGGATTGGTGGTGGATATATGATGGTAGGATATGGCAGCGGTGGTGGTATATGGATACGGATTGGTGGTGGTATATGGATACGGATTGGTGATGGTATATGGAGACGGATTGGTGATGGTATATGGAGACGGATTGGTGGCGGATAAGCGGTGCTGGTAGATGGCAGGGGCGATGATGATGGTGCGGCGGTGATGTGACAACTTATGACCAGAACTCGAAACTCTAAAAGACTAGACTCTAAGACCAGCAACTAGACACGACGATGCAACCGCAAATTCAACAAAGCAAAATACTTAAAAGACTATGCAAAGGCTCAGATTGGTTCTAATATGATGAACTAACCCTATTTTTTGGCTTTTTCGTGGACTATAGGTATGAAGAACAAACTCGATCTAAACTACGAAAAACTGTAAAATCTCACCGAGCAACCTGGAAATCTGATACCACTTAATAGAGTCAAAGGTGTCCCGATGTTTCGATGAGATGGTGGTTATCGTTTCTGTGGGAGTCGACCTTGACGATCCGACTACGAACGTGCGAGACGTCGCGCCTTAGCAACCGCTAAACCAACTTCCGAGGGGTTATTGACCATGCCGGAGCACGATCAACCTGACCACGAGGGTCTGTTTCCTGCGAGCAAACGAAGAACAAGCAAGAAACTGAGATTGCAATCTGGATATTGCGAATATAAGATGAAAGCTTTATTGATCAAGGTGGGGTTCTATCACGTCTTGGTCTGGTCATTGGACACAAACGAAGTATGCGAAGTTGCAGCTATCGTGAACTTTTAATCTAGACAAAACACAAAGTTTAAACGATGCCCTAAGGGTTGTATATATGGAGGAGAGAGGGGGAATTTCGTGGCCCTCGGTGGAGGGGGTCCGAAACCAACCCTAACTCTTGTTTCCCCACACATCTGGACTCTAAAAACAGCCTATACTTAAGTACTTCGAAAAATACATGGGCCTGGCCCAATAATAAGGTGACACAGCACCTAGAATAGCCTCTGGACGAAATTTATGAAGTGGCATCTTGTATATTTCGTCCCATGCTTCATGCACTCATTATGGTGGCTTCAGAGTCCTGGAATCATCACTTGTAACTCCATTCTTGTTCCCCTTGCGCATGCCATCATCTCCATGCTTGAACTTGCTCCAAGGTTCATCTTTCTTGTCCAAGCTAGGCCCTTCATTTGTAAGCAAAACAAATGTATCCAATTTATGCAGCATCATATTCTCATGAACATTAGAATCGTTACCAAGAAACGAAAGTACCTGATAATTCAATTGGCGTGTGCGAGCTCTAGTAGTTGGTCCAGTATGTATAGTAACAGGGGCTGTGGGTGTAACAATGGTATTGATGTCCTCATCATTATCCATTTAACCGAAGTGTTGTGTCCTCTGCTCGAGTTATTTTCGCGTTATCAAGTCTTGCATCACTTTTCAACTGGAGTGCTGCCCGAATTTGTTCTTCCTTGTTCCTCTTTCCTAACGGAGTGCTTTCAACTTCGTTCATCTCCGTTGCATTCTTTCTTTCAATTTGTTCAACATCTCAAGGTCCTTTGGTTTCACTTGTTTTTCAAAGAAGCAACTTAGTTTTACCTCTTCTCTTTCTCTTCCGTTTTCCCTCCGGTGCCATCCTAGATCTCGGGGCGAG
Source organism: Triticum urartu (assembly GCF_003073215.2). NCBI lineage: Eukaryota > Viridiplantae > Streptophyta > Magnoliopsida > Poales > Poaceae > Triticum > Triticum urartu. The sequence goes on along the minus strand of NC_053025.1, from coordinate 294,560,580 downwards.
ATCCTCTCGTAGTGGTGGAGTGTTGTAACGCCCCGAGACCGTTGCGCCAGGTGTCTTCCAGTTATTCGTTGTTTGCCCTGTCATTTGTTTACGTGTCATGCATTTCATATCATGTCATCATGTGCATCTCATTTGCATACATGTTCATCTCATGTATCCGAGCATTTTCCCCGTTGTCCGTTTTGCAATCCGACACTCCTACGTCCTCCGGTGCTCCCTTTTGCCTCTTTTCGTGTGCGGGTGTTAAACTTTCTCGGATTGGACCGAGATTTGCCAAGCGGCCTTGGTACACCACCGGTAGACCGCCTGTCAAGTTTCGTGCCATTTGGAGTCCGTTTGATACTCCAACGGTTAACCGGGGAACCGTAAAGGCCTCGTGTTTGTTGCAGCCCAACACCCCTCCAAAGTGGCCCAAAACCCATCCAAACCCCCTCCATCCTCTTGGTCGTTCGATCATGATCGCGTGGCCGAAAACCGCACCACATTTGGACTCTCCTAGCTCCCTCTACCTATATATATGTGTGCCTCCCCGAAATTTCGCGTAGATGAAACCCTAACCTTCTTCCTTCTCGCGCCGCCGGACGCGTCCGCGCCGCGCCGGACATGTCCATCGCCGCCGGTCACCTCACTCCGTCCTATCGCGTTGCGCCACATCATCATCCCCGCCGCGCGCAGCCAATCAGAGCCGGCCACGTGCCTCCCTCTCTCTCCTCCACCGTCGTGGGCCCGCTTGGCCCAGATCCGGCCCGCGCGGGCACGGATCCCGCGCCGCCGATCCCGCTGCGCCGCCCGACTCCTGCGCGCCCGCCGCCGCCGCAACGTCGCCTCCTCGCCGCGCCACCGTGCCTCGCTGCCGCCGGCCACCGCACCCTGCCGCCTCGTTCACAGCGCCGCCTCGCCCTCCGTGCCCGCAGCGCCACGGCACCGCGCCGCCCTACCCCAAGCTGCCGAGCTCCGGCGACCTCGCCATTGCCGGCGAGCTCCCGCGCCGCCTCCTCCATCGCCGGTCGCCGCCCCATCGCCGGATCCGGCCGGTTGGATGAGATCCACCGGTCCGACGAACCAAACGCGCCCCCGCGTCCTGGATCTCTTCGTCCCGAATCCCTCCGTCCCGTTGACTTTCTTGAGAGGTTGAATTTCCACTAAGTCTTTTCCTGTGATTATTTTGTAGCCCTGTTCATCATGCCATATCTCCTCATCCGTAACTCCGTTTTGCATGCATGATATATCGAAATGTTCATCATGATGTCCTCTTCATTTTGTTCCATTGCACCATGCTTGTTTGAGTCCATCTTGATTCCCTAATGACTGTTGGAAGAGTGCTATAAACTGTTAGTTCCTGACTCTTATCAGATTATGAGCATTTGTCATTTTTGCCATGATTATCGTGTGCTGCATATGAACTTGAGCCCTACATGTGTTTTGGGCTATGCCATGCCATTTTTATAGGGGTGTATGCCATGTATTTTTGTGATCAATGTGGTGACTAGCACAAGCATGCAAAGTAGCTCTCGTGATATTGCTGATTTCAGGGACTTAGAATTTCACTAAGTCATTGCTCTGCTGTTATTTTTATGCCATGTGTTCATGTTTCTAAAGAGAGATCCGTGCCTCTTTTGAGTATGTTCAGTAAGGATGAATTTGACATATGTTTATGCTCTATCCATACATGTCGTTGTTTGCATTTATGGAGTACCCTAGCATGATTCAATCTTGCTCTGCTTTTGCTATAAAATGTTTCTGGCGGATTGTTTACTTGTTAATCAATTTTGCCAAGGTTGTTGTAGTTGATCCATGCATGCTATGAGATTTTTCTTGCCATGGTTAGCTTCTTGATCATGTCTTCTTGCTGGGAGTATGCTTAGTTTGTCATGCATTGCCTTGTGTTGAGTGCATCGAGCTCGCAAACATGCCTTCATAATTCTGTTGATGCCATGTCCAGTTTTCTGCTAAGTCTGAATCTGTTAACGAAACTTGTTATGTTTACATGGGTGCCATCATATCTTATGATCCTTTTTGGCTTATGGTCAGTAAGGGATATTTGTTATATGCTTTGAGTAGATTCATGCCATGACTTGTATTGCTATGATCTGATCCTGTAGCATGTTGATATCTTGCTCTAAACATTGCTTCCTGATGTTAATTCCTGGCATGTTATTTTCACTAAGTATGTGATGCTGTTATCTTTTCCACTTTTGCCATGCTTGTTTAAACCTGCCCTTGTGTGATTTAGCCATAGCTCAGTGTTCATCTTTTGTCAAGCATCTTGAGTAGATCATTTCCATGTGCTTTGTTGCTATGTTGGAGTGCAGTAACTTAGTTTCTTGTTGCATTCTAGATGGCATCGTGCTGTTAATCGCAGAATTGTGCCATTCTTGTTTTGCTTGTCATTTGCAAACCGTGCATCCGATTTCGGTGATCTTTATATCGATTTCGACCGAAATCAACTCATCTTTCCAGCGGCACTCTTTGTTTGCCAAGTTGAGGCCTGGTTCGATCTTTTCCTTCCGGAGTATGCATGTGCATTGCATATCACATCCCGCATATCATGCCATGTTTTGCATCATGTTGCTTGCGCATTGCACCATGGTTGATTGTGGTTTAATTTGCTTGTGTTCTTGCCTTGGGTAGAGCCGGGAGACGAGTACGTGATCGAGGAACCCATTGAGTACGCTGACGAGGATCAAGTTTTCGTTAACTCGGAGAACTTTGCTGGCAAGATGACCATACCCTCGAAATCACTTCTATCTTTGCTTGCTAGTTGCTCGCTCTATTGCTATGCCGCGATACCTACCACTTGCTATATCATGCCTCCCATATTACCATGTCAAACCTCTAACCCACCTTGTCCTAGCAAACCATTGTTTGGCTATGTTACCGCTTTGCTCAGCCCCACTTATAGCATCATTAGTTGCATGTGAAGATGAAGTTTGTTCCATGTTGTAACATGGATATTGTTGGGACATCATTACTATTATATCTTGTCTACTTTAATGCACCTGCATACTTGGTAAAGGGTGGAAGGCTCGGCCTCATGCCTGGTGTTTTGTTCCACTCTTGCCGCCCTAGTTTCCGTTATACCGGTGTTATGTTCCTTGATTTTGCGTTCCTTACGCGGTTGGGTTATAATGGGAACCCCTTGACAGTTCGCTTTGAATAAAACTCCTCCAGCAAGGCTCAACCTTGGTTTTATATTTGCACTAACAACCTATCACCTTCCCTTGGGTTCTGCAGACTCAAGGGTCATCTATATTTTAACCCCCCCGAGCCAGTGCTTGTCTAAGTGTTGGTCCGAACTAGAGTCCTTTGCAGCGCCACCTCGGGGAAACTCGAGGGCTGGTTTTAGTTGTACGGAGCGCTCATCCGGTGTTGCCCTGAGAACGAGATATGTGCAGCTCCTATCAGGATGTCGGCGCATGGGACGGCTTTGCTGGTCTTGTTTTACCATTGTCCAAATGTCTTGTAACCGGGATTCCGAGTCTGATCGGGTCTTCCTGGGAGAAGGAATATCCTTTGTTGACCGTGAGAGCTTGTGATGGGCTAAGTTGGGACACCCCTGCAGGGTTTTGAACTTTCGAAAGCCGTGCCCCCGGTTATGGGCAGATGGGAATTTGTTAATGTCCGGTTGTAGAGAACTTGTCACTTAACTAAATTAAAATGCATCAACCACGTGTGTAGCCGTGATGGTCTCTTTCCGGCGGAGTCCGGGAAGTGAACACGGTTTTGGAGTTATGCTTGAACGTAAGTAGATTCAGGATCACTTCTTGGTCACTTCTAGTTCACGTCCGTGCTTTGCTTCTCTTCTCGCTCTCATTTGCGTATGTTAGCCACCATATATGCTTAGTGCTGCAGCTCCACCTCACTACCCTTTCCTACCCATAAGCTTAAATAGTCTTGATCGCAAGGGTGTGAGATTGCTGAGTCCCCGTGACTCACAGATTACTTCCAAAACCAGTTGCAGGTGCCGGTGATACCGTGCAGGTGACGCAACCGAGCTCAAGGAGGAGCTCGAAGAAGATCGTGGTCGTTGTGTTGTTTCGTTTCCAGTTGATCAGTAGTGGAGCCCAGTCGGGGCAATCGGGGATCTAGCATTAGGGGTGGTCTTCTTTTATTTTGGTTCCGTAGTCGGACCGTGATTGTATTCTGGATGCTGTAATGCTATATTTATGTATTGTGTGAAGTGGCGATTGTAAGCCAACTCTTCATCCCTTCCTTTTTCAGTACATGTGATGTGTAAAGATTACCCCTCTTGCGACATGCCTACAATGCGGTTATGCCTCTAAGTCATGCTCCGACACGTGGGAGATATAGCCGCATCGTGGGTGTTACATCACCTCACCAAGTCCTTAGTGCCTTCGTCTTCTCATGGAACGATCACAAGCAGATCAGCAAGCGTGTCTGCCCCATATATGTCGCAACTAACAAATATGCAAGAACCTCCGGAGATAGGACCTTGGGCGGCCTTGCGGGCACCTCACTGCCACAAAAGGACAGGCCATGATCAAGCAGCGTTCCAGGTCATGAAAGGCTAAGTGAAGTCGCTTCAGACACCACGTGCCAAGGGGAACAACCTTCCCTAAGCACCCTTGCAGGGCAAGCCATTTCTCTCTCGCGCAAATCGCTTACACGTTAAAGGGGGGGCCTTGAGCATCGCGCCTCAGGGGTTCCTACTGGCTCTCGAGCCCTCACCCCCTGGCCTTGACCATGGCATCGCGACCTGGCATACCAGCGACGGCTCAGCCCTACTCGAGGGACCGGGTCCTGACAACGTAGAGCACCATGATGAGCGGGGAGAGAGGGGTCACTAGCCTCGCAAAGGGGTACCGGGGGAGGGTTGTGGCCCAATGCTGGTGGCATTTTCCCAAATATGATGGGCATCAGTCTCCTAACGCCCCTATTGTGGGGTTTACCTTAATTCCTCACAGAACAGGGAGCATGCCCAAGATCAAAAGCCTGAAGAAGCTCGCCCTCGCGACGAGAGAACCGCCACAGGCTGCAAGCTCGCTAAATTTAAGTCATCTCAGACGCACTAGAGTGAGCCTTGTCATTGATGTTTTTTTTTCTTGCGACCTCGCTCGGGCAAGGAAACCTTCCTCTTAATTTCGGGAACTTCTTACACGCCAAAGGGGACCCCCTGAGCATCGCGCCTCGTGGCACTTACCGGACCTCGGGCCGCTCACCTCCTGGCCTTGACCATGGCATCATAATGCATGGCATACCAGCGACGATCGAAGCTTTCCTTGGGAATGGGTCCTGTCGGTGTAAAGCACTAAGCTACTGCAAGGGCAAAAGGGGGCCCGTGCCCAAGCGAGAAAGGTGAACACGTTGCAAACTGGGAATATTAACATTAATGCACAAGCGCCACTGTTCTTACACGCCCTCGTGGGTCCCTTCATGGTTTTCTATGCGGGAAATAAAACAAAAGAAAAGGTCTCCCAAGGACCATAGCTCAGGAGGCGCCAGCATCATGGCGCCCAGTCGGCGTCATCCTCCTCCTAGACTTGTGCGCGGCGGTGCTGTGGCTCGTCATAGTCTTCATCGCTTGAGCTCGACCCGGAGGAGGCATCGCTACTGCTGGAGGTGCTATGGCCAAGGGCAAGCTCACCACTGGAGGCCTTGCCGCCGCTGTTGTCACCCCTGGGGCAGCACTCTAGTCGTTCTTCATCTTCCCTGAAGACCTTGAAGAAGAGCATCGATGCCCCGTTGTACCTAAAATGAAGGGCGTGCCTCCCTTTCGATCCAGTGGCACGGGCGACCGTCCCCACCCCTGGGTCATGAAGACATCGCCGGAGAAGGTGGCTTCAGCTTCTGCCTGCGAGGCATGGCCGCAGTAGCCGTCGTGCTGTAGCCACATCTCAACGGGTCCCGCGCCGCCACCTCCTCAGCCAAGGTGCACGGGAGTCGAATCCAGGTGTGTGGCGGCATTGTCACCCATACTAGAAACTGACGGGTTGTGCCATCGACATGGGCCCGCGGGTGAGGCGGTCGGTGACCGTCGTCTGCTTCCCTCTGTGGCCTCGCCCTCCATGGCACTCGCGGCCAACCCCGTGGGAAGGGCCTTGTGCGCGGACGATCGGACCGGCATGAACACTCGGCGATGCGCGCTCATGATAAGAAGGGGTAGCCATGGGCGTTGCGGTGGCCCGACGAGGGCGGCCGCGGCCCCTCTTTGGCGGGAGTGGCTCTGGTTCTTCCCGCGGAGCCTTCCCTTTCTCGGCGGTGGAGAATCTCCTAATTGGTGCCATGGATGCTGCTGCAAGTGCATGGAACAGGGGGCTAGAAGACGAAGATGGGCTAGGGGGCTTTGGTCCCTCCCCCTTTTGTAGGCGAAGGAAGGATAACCGGCGCCCTTCCACGTTCCGAGTAATGATGGCCCTATTGCATGCACTAGGCTGTTGTCAACTCGGAGTGGTTGCCGAGGCGACGTGGGGGAGCGAAGGCATCCGTGTCCCATTGGGCGCCATGCGTCAGCCTGGCCCATAGGCGGTTGGGTCCCGCGAGGCTTCGCCCTTCCCACTTGGCTTCGCTTGGAAGCCAAGTCGAGCGCGCCTTGGGCCTGGGGGCTAATCTCGGTGTTCTGGGAACCAGGGTACCCAGACATGCCTCCCTGCGGCCCACGGCGTGGCTCCCTCGACAGCCTGGTACGTCCCATCTGCAAGACCTTCAAGACAAGACCGTCAGGAGGACCTTGGCCTCATGAGGCGGACGGCACCAAGACCTCCATAGGAAGTGGCCTCCCCAGGTTGCCTCCCGAGGAGCGGAGATTCCTATGCAAGTGCCCAGCCTCACGAGGCTATGGTGACATAAGGCATGACGACCAAGGCCAAGTGGGCACTAGTGGGCACAGAGGAGACAGTTTCCCTTTTGGTGCTAAGGGATCAAGGACAGACGCGGGTTCCCAAGGAATCCCCCAAAGGTTTCCATTTTGATGCAACAAGACCATGACCACGAGCTCGGCAGGACGGAGGTCACCGCCGAGCTCAGCGCTGCATCACGACCTGAAGCTTTGCAGGAGAAGACCACATTTTGTCAGGATTAGATGTACCTCTTGTCCCTTTCAAATTGGCCATTGTGGAATCCCTTCTCTCCTAAGTTCTGGGCGAGAGAATGAAGGCCACTATAAATATTGTTCAGCGACCAACGTAGAAGAGGGCGGCTCATTCTCCCTCCCTGAGCCCTCACGAGGCAGCTCATCCACTATACTAGTTCATCCTTAGACCTCCTCGTGAGGCCAATCCACCACAAAGCAGGGTAGGGTTTTACACCGCAAGGTGGCCCGAACCTGGGTAAACTGACGTGTCCATCTTCTTCTCCGCTCGAGCGTGTACCCGGCGAGGCTAGGCTGTAGGGTGACGAGATTGAGACTCGAGAGGTTAAGATCTTTGCACACACCCCAGAGTTTGAACCTTATTGGGTCCGCAAAGCCCTGGATCCGACAAAAGGGGACAAGAAGTACATCCTATCCTGACGAAAGGTGGTCTTTGCTTGCAAATCTTCTGGTCGTCACGCAGAGGTGGGCTCGGCGATGACATCCATCTTGCTGAGCTTGTGGTCGTGGTCTTGTTGCACTGGAATGGAAACATTTGGGGGATTCCTCTGGAACCCGCGTACGTCCTTGCCTCCGTAGGAGCAAAGAGGAAACTTTCCTCCTCTACACTCGCTGGCGCCCGCCTGGCCTTGGTCATCATGGCTCACGTCATCGGGGTCCTCGTGAGGCTAGGTACCTGCATAGGAATATCTGCTCCTCTGGAGGCAGGCTCGGGGAGCTGCTCCTCGGGAGGTCTTGGCGTTGTCCGCCTCACGAGGCCAGGGGTCCTCGCGAGGGTCTTGTCCTGGGGGCCTTGTAGTTGGGCTGTACCAGGCTGTCGAGGGGGCCACGCTCTGGGCCGTAGGCAGGCAAGTCTGGGTAACCCCGATCCCAGAACGCCGACAGTAGCCCCCGGGCCCAAGGCGCACTCGGGCTGGCTTCGAAGCAAAGCCAAGGAGCAAAGGTCAAAGCGCCGTGGGATCCAATCGCCAGCAGGCCAGGATCCACGCGTGGCGCACGATAGGACGCGGACGCCTCCACTTCACTACTAGGGAAAAGTTTATACACAGAGACTTATCAGTAGCGCTTGTTAAAACAGAGCACTACTGTTATCTAACAGTAGCGTCGGATAAAAAGCATGCTACTACTAAATAAATAGCAGTAGCGCGTCCCTCATAAAAAGCGCTACGTCTATAAATGTTACACCGTTGCCGCCAGGCATGATATTGTAGTAGCGCCCTTCTAAGAACATCACTACTGCTAACAAATAGTTGCAGCACATTTTTAGGTGACAGGGCTCCAACTAAGAAAAGGAAAAGAAAAGAAAAAAGGAAAGAAAAGAAAAAAGGAAAGAAAAGAAAAAAGGAAAGAAAAAAAATAAAAGGAAAATTAAAGAAAAAGAAAAGAGGAAAGCAATAGCAGTAGCGTGTTTTCACGAAAGCGCTATAGCTACTTTAGCTATAGCGCGTTTTCACAAACAAGCGATATAGCTAACTTATCTATAGCAGTAGCACGTTTCATCAGAAAGCGCTATAGCTAAGTAGCTATAGTGCTTGTTGGGAAAAAGCGCTACTGCTAAGTTTGACATGCCCATGCGTGGGTATCCCTTCTTCCCCCAATTCCCCATTCTTTCTCGCGTCTCCCCTAGTTCTCCCTTGCTGCCCCTGCTCCCTCGCCGCCCCTGCCTTCGTCGCCGTCACCGGAGCCACACGCCATCGCCGCCACCAGGGCCGTGTGCCCTCTACTCCCGCGGAGCTACCCTCGTTCGCTCCTCGTTGCCCCTGCCTCCCTCGACACTCCTGCCTCCCTCACCGTTATCGGAGCCGACGTAGAGGCCACCGGAGCAACCCTCGACGCCCTCCGCGTCACCGTCTCCCCCGAGCACCTCCCTGCAACCGTTCCCCCGAGCACCCTGTCTGTAAGCCCCCACCACTCCTCTCTAGGTTAATTTACTTAGGTGAATTTAGTTATGAACCCTAGGAATTAGCTAGGTTAAGTAGGTTAACTAGGTAGGTTAAATAACTAAGTGAACTAGCTAGGTTAATTTGGTTCATTAGGTTAACTAGCTAGGTAAACTAGGTTGGCTGGGTTAGAGCAAAATTTTAGTTTAGAGCAAAAATTTAGTTAGAGCAGTAGGGTTTAACTAGGGCAGTAGGGTTTAGAGCAAAAATTTAGTTAGGGCAGTAGGGTTTAATTATAGTTTTTGTTTTCATAGATGTTATTTTAAAAGAACAAAATGAAGAAAATGTTGCAGCAGTGTTGTTAGTAGTATACATAGTGGTACTAGTAGATGTTAATTAGGTTAGGACAGTAGTGGTACTAGTAGATGTTAATTAGATGTTTTTAGTTAGGGCAGTAGGATTATACTAGGTTAATTAGGTTAGTAGTGCTGCTAGTAGTAGTGGTACAATAGGTTAATTAGGTGAAGTTAAATGAATGACCTAAATGAATGAAACTACTAGTTAACTGAATTTTTTAATTTCATCATTATAGAGCACTAAAATTAACTCAATTTTGTTCTATCATAGTTAACTGAATTTTCTTCTAACTTAGTTTTTGAATAGATGTTAATTAGGGTAGTAGGGTTTAGTTTAGAGAAAATATTCAGTATAAAAATATAAATTTCTATAAGTGCTGCAAGTCTAGTAGGTTCTTAATTTTTACTGATTTTTTATTATGACAGAAATTTAGGACATAATTTGAATCTAGTTCTAGGGTTCATAATTTGAAATTTAGGACAGAAATTGAGTTTTAGGGTTCATAATTTTTGTTAGGACATATTTTTTTATTAGTTGCTCATGTACAGGTTCTTAAGTGGTCATGTTATATGTAACATTGAAGTGGTTCGATTGTGCCCAAGTGGACTTTTGTTGTTTGCATGGAATGATTCCGAGTGGCCTATGTTTTGCCGGAATGTTGATTCATTTCCGTTGCGGCAAATTTCAAGCGCTCGATTTGTCTGCTTTGTAGAAAGGTCATGCTGAAATTTTTCCATGAATTTTGACATGACTTGTGCTACAAACCAGGACATATCGAGTGCCCTGGATTTGCCGCAACGGGAATGAATCAACATTTCTACAGAACATAGGCCTTTTTATGTCATTATTCATTTTATTAGGTCTGGAATTAATTAACATGGCTAGCAACGATGAAGGACACGGTCCTGGTGATTGCAACGTATATGAGGCAACAAACGCCTATTTAAACCTTCTCGAGGAGCAACGGTCACTGTAGTGCCCACCTCTCACATCCGAGGCTGAGACCGACACCGGTGTCGAGACCGGCACCAAGACTGGTGAAGCCGGTATAGAATTGAAACTGAAGAGGATATGGCGCCAAAACCAGCTCAACACTACTAGACTGGTGGTCACGGAGGTGGACTCTGGCAATTTTGAGCCAAAAGAGCCTGCGGAAGCGTGTGCGTGCTACGGCAATCAAATAGGCTGCACCTACGGGCAACCACCACCATCAACGATGAGAAATTAAAGGAGATACCAAATATGGAGCACTCCCTCCTAAGGAAGCTACACCAGGTATTCTTGTTCCCCGGCCGGGATTAAAGCAAATATACAATGAAGAAGATAAACAAACATGCCATGGGCATGTTTAGCGGCGCGTTGTGCGCCTGAAAAGTAAGGGTGAAACATCAGATCATCGTTAAAGAGGAACCCTACTCCGAGATTGTAAAGGATAATCCGACAATTACGGAAGAGCAGTTTGAAATACTCAAGAAGGCTTGTGTTGCCGAAGGTGCCAAAGAAAAGTCGGAGTACATGAAGGGGCTTCAAGGGAGGAACATGGGGTGCCACCACCTCGGAAGTCGTGGTTACACTGGGAAGAGGCCCATATGGGCCAAGGCGGACGCGGAACGCGAAAGTCTGGGGATCCCAAACCCCTTGGTGGAGTTCACCGTCCTGCAGGAGCGTGACGTCATCAGGGCCCGGTACCATTGGGGCCGAGTCAACAAGGTTTTCGATACAGATGTGGTAACGAAGGAGTTCATGAGACTGCTGGTAATTATTAATTTCCCCCTAATTTTAGCTTCTGATCAATTCGACTACATGTTTAGTCACATTTGTAAACGATCCATGTTCCTTTTGCAGAAAGAGCAGCACATGATTGCGGCCGAAAGCGACTCATGGTCTGAGGCGTTGGCGAGGCCCAAGTAGGACACCCCATTCAACCGGGCCTTGAACATATTGAAAGGACTCGCAGTGGACACTCGACCGTCATATGGACGTGTGCAGGGAGGTTAAACGAGGAAAACATTGACAAGAAGGTTGAGATTGCGGTTGATAAGAAATTAGCTGAGGCAGTGAAAGAAGAGGTAGCTGCCACAAGAGAGGAAATGGCCGCTTCGTATAATGTCTTGATTTCGGCTACCTTCAGTTGGACCGAGCGAAATCCAGATAAAGAGGCAGCGTACTTTCGCCTTTCCAACTTCTTCGGGAGCAGCTCGTTTAGCATTGGACACACCTGCTCACGCAAGCGCACCTGCTCCCGCACCAACTGATGCGGATCATCCTATGGACATCACCATGTCAAGAGTCCATTCGGCGAGTGACACGTGTGACATCTACTTCACATACTCAAAGGTGAATCATCTCCTTTACACGTGCTCACTTTACCCCTTTGAGGATGGTATACTACTTGACAGTTCTCCCGTGTGCATGCATAGGTATTGTCGGAGCTTCACGGATGACGAGGAGGAGTGCAAGCGCCAAGGAACAACTACACCATCCGCGAGGGAAGCCTGGAAGCGACAACGGAAGAAGACGGACCTACTGAAGCTACAGCGGCCGGACATCCGGCGCCTGGGCAGACGCGCAGGGGTTGCCCCAACAGATGGCCAACAACATCAGCAACCGGACATCCGGCGCCAGCCCCGGACATCCGGCGCCTCGCCAAGTCCCGGACATCTAGCCTTGGCCCCGGAAATCCGGACACCGCCGAACCCGCGAGCAACAAGACCAACCCCGCCAGCCCGGACATCCGGCCCACGGCGAAGGCCGGACATCCGGCCCGACGCCCGGACGTCCGGCCTTCCCGGCCTGCGTGCAGTGCATCTGGGCCGAGGCGCATGTACCTAGTACCCCTTCACCCCGTAGACTATATATACTCCCCCTCCACCTACGTTTTAGGGTTAGCGCTGTGATAGCTCATTTGAGAGATAGAGCTACGCTCATCCATATCGGATCTACTCCACGAGAGAGACCGCGGCCCCTCTATGGAGAAGATCCACCTTGGACTCAAGACCTCCTCATGGAGAAGAACCGGTTACCCTATGTATCGTCCTTTGTTGGATTCGAATCTTGTATCTCTTTGTGTTTCGAGGATCTAGCACATGTGTTATCATACTTGTTGGTTTGAGTGTTCCTCTTTGTGCCCCCTTGTGATTTCCCCTATTGTTTTCCCCTCGTGTTCTTCGTGTTCATCGCGGGATCCGCTCCTTTCGTGAAATATCTGCCATCTAGGGTTCCACCCTACATCATCTTGGTATCATGAGCTAGGTTGATCACGATTTCGGAGCCTCCTCTCTTTGTTTTCTAGCCTAATTTTGTTGATTTCGTCCTAAAATTCGAAAATCCCCACCAAAAAATAGCCCTCAATTTTTTTGTGATTTGTTAGTTTTCATGAAGTTTTGTTGGATTTGATCCATGGATTTGCTTGGTTTCGACTGGATCTAGCATATCCCCAAGTTTCCCCACTTTCTATCCACGAAATCCATCAAATTTTGCCCTTGGAATCATCAATTTCCGCCCCAAACGAGATCTGGATTCGTCGGGCCGGACATCTGGGCCATCGGGCGGGACATCCGGGTCCCCGTCCGGACATCCGGCTCATGGAGCACCAAATCTGCTCGGTTTTGGACATCAAGTCTCGGATTTCCGGCCCCGGGCCCGGATGTCTAGCCCCTGACATCTTAGCCATCCCCGTTTCACTGTTTTGTCCATAACTAATTCATCCGGAGTCCGATTTTCCCGTTCTTTAGCTCGTTGAAATGCTCTTGACATCCCCCTTCCAACAAAAAATACTACCATAACCATTTGACAACATCAAATTTTTGGAACTTTGGCATCTTTGCCTAGGGCTTCCACCACAACCTCCGCATAACCACCACCGACTTCCGCAACCTAACCAATTTTGTTCCCCATCGCATTAGTTGTTTCTTGAGGAGTGATTTGAGTTTCCTAAGGTTTCGACACTACTTAGGGACGGTTGCTTCTTCATCAACCACCACCGCCATTACCGCATAGGCTTGACCACTATACACTTCCGCCACCCCGACTTAACCCAATTTTGTTGTGTTGAGAGTTGTGTCTCCTAAGGTGTTTCGGCTACTTAGGGACCGTGCTTCCAACTGCAACACCATGTATAGTCCACCATCTTACCCTCCATTTCTGCATTGCGTACTCCGCAACGCATCTTTGCCATTCCGCAATTCCATTGAGCTTCCGCCACCACCACATCCCGCTACCACCATTTGACATTTGAGATTTTGAGTTCGCGGTTTTTCCGTTTCCTAAGGTGTTTCGGCTACTTAGGGACGAGTCTCCATCATCTTGGTATCTCCATTAAGATCACCGCCACTCATCATTGACACGGACGGTAACCTCCATATCATCTCGGTATCGTGGAATCCTTCCATTGTATATTCCCTTGCCATTGCATTGTTAACCCCTAGCCCATTTTGCGTTACTTGCCTATCGAGACTAGCCATTTGAGTATTGCCGGCAATGTTACTTGTGCACATTAGTGATCATAGAGCTACACCTTCCATTGCATACATACCATATCATATTGGTATCATATCATCCCTTGTGTCACAAGATTGTTCCCATATATACCCAATTGCTATCTTGGTTTGTGCATTTCGCATTGTGGCCATATAAAAAAAAGAGAATAAGCTTTTAAGCAAAAGATAAAGAGCAAAGAAGCTTGTAAGCATGTGCCATAGCATCATACCACATTGCATATAAGATAGTCATATCCGGTCATATTGGATCATACCACCGGAACATCATAAACATAGCATACTTGGGTAGAAGTCGTTGCATTTTGGTCTCCTATAGGTTGTGCACAAGTGTCATATCTGCCTATTGAGCAATCGTGCTAGCGTCTCTCTAGAGTTGTGCAACAAGAGCATTTTCCGTGGATTCCACATTTTGAGCTCATTCCTTGGTTTCACGACCCCATTTATCTATCCGTGTGTGCGTTTTCATGTGCCACTCATTGCTATTGGTCTACTTGTTTCACTTGCGAATTTGTGAATCTCTTTCAACATTATTAACTCTTGCTAACATTTTGCATTAAATTTTTGTGCCACTATCCTCACCGAGCTCCACCATAAGCCTTATTTGTGTAGGTGTGAGAAACCGACAAGAATTGGTACCAATTGTGCTATTTCCTTGTTACATCATTGAGTGATCATTGATCCATCTTCAACATCGGTCAAGGTACATTTGGTATAGTTCTTCTCCTTTCTCCACTGACATTTGCTCGAGTCTTGTGATGGATAGTCAAGGCATTTCATCTTCGGCCTACAACAACAACGACGAGTTCGATGCCACGAACAACTCCAACAACGCCAAGATGCAATCTCAAATGGAGGAGATCAAAGCCCTCATCAAGTCCTACAAGCGGTCTTCCTCATCTTCGAGAAGACGCTCAAGAGCACATGCCTCCAAGCTACCATCTCTGGCAAGATCACATCGACATCGACACCATCACCAAAAAGAACGTGAATGTCAAGAGCTCAACACCAACAACCGCTCAACGACTTCACCATCTCCCTTGGCATCTTCTCCAAGCGACTTCAAGGCATCTTCGCCTACGGACATACGGCATCTTCGCCCACAAGCACTTCAAGAGAAGCTCCCCAAGCTCAAGTCTGTGACTTCCACGAGCTACTATGACCTCGACATCGACCATGAGATTCCTTTCTATGGGACTCTAGAACCCGAGGAGTATCTCGAGTGGGAGCATTTGATGGACGACTACCTCAAGCTACATCACGTTCCTCCCAAAGATCAAGTGAAGTGTGCCACATGGAACTTCCACGACTACACGTCCCCATGGTGGCTTCACACACCTTCGGAGACCTACAACATGAGTTGGCCCAAGACGAAGAGAGCTTTGCGGCATGAAAATGTGCCCCCAACCTACACGGAACAACTTCAACGCCAATTGGAGAACACCATCCAAGGATCCAAGTCCATCGATGAGTACTTTAAGGAGATGAAGAAAGCCTTGCGGCGAGCCGGCGTGGACGACCCCATTTCGATGAAGTTCCTCTTCATGATGGGATTACACAACGACATCTCCAAGATAATCTTCCACGAGAACTACAAGTCCCTCGACGACAACTACATTGGTGCTCTCAAGGCGGAACAAGAACTCATGAAGGCCAAAGCTTCTCCACCCCAAGCTCACTTCGCGACGACCAAGCTCCATGAGAACGAGCATGAGGATAGAACCACCATGATGTCCAAGCCCGACGAGATCCAAGACGATGCTCCCAAGTTCGACTTCACTTTGTGGCATTGATGATGCCGAGTCTACTTCGACTCTTTTTCAAGATGGTGCAGCGACAAGTTCGACTACAGAGCCATTTGAGGACCAAGCTTTGGAGGCGAGCGACATGGTGACGAGCAAGGATGATGCTTCCATGTTAGGAGGCAAGAGTGATGATTTGCCATCTTCGGCCTTCATCCATGGCGACGGCGATGAGATGGTTGAGCATGGGATTTTCCCTTCGACCATGGTGACGTATGATGACTTGAGTGACTTTTGCACCATATTGAGAGTGAGAGTGACTTCACCACTAGCCCGATATATGATGTGCTACCACAATTCCCATGTGAGGAGATCCACAACCCCCACCACTTGAGTGAGATGAGTGACTCCACCATACATGAGATTGAGTGCACCTACCTTGAGGGAGTGAGTGAACCACCACATAGAGAGAGTGAGAGAGTTGATAGGTCATGTGAGTCCACTTTCAACACTAACGACTTAACCTCTACCTCTATTGTGTCTTCTCATTTGGTGCTAGGTCCCATCTATGATGACGCACCGATTCGCGATGACTTCGTCCTCCCTTTGGACAAGACGATGGCCATGGTGGAATATGATGCACCCCCACATGCTTCCATCAAGATGAAGATTACCACCATTTGGTCTTTCCCACCTCACCTACACCACATGAGTGGAATGACAAAGGTAACATAGGTGAAGGTGATGCTCTAGTCCCACTAGTGGACATTCATGACATTGATTGCTTGCATGATGTTGATCCCCCTATTGACATGCTTCATGCTAGTATGATTTCCCCATGTGATAATTTACCCATTTATGATGAGTATGATGATTGCCATGTGGAGTCTTTTAGTTGTGATGCCATGTTACATAGGATTTCTTGTGACAATTTTCTAGGTCACATCATGTTTGACAATCCGCTTGACTTGTCATATGCTATGCATGACATCAATCATATGTCATGTTTGCAATCTCTTCATAGTGACTATGCATATGCCATTAAAATTAACCCAATTTGCACATATGGCATAGATGACAAGCCCATGGTTATTGGCATTTGTTTTTCTTGTGATGATATTGATATGCTCCTTTTGCATCATTTATCTCATATGCCATGCCATGAACACCTAGCTTCGGATATGCATTGTTTTGGATGTTGTCCATTTTCTCCATATGATGTTTCCATTATTGCTCATGAGGAGACCCCCATAGTTTCCTCATACATTTTAGGAGATTTTGATTCATCCCATTCATTGCATGATCCCAATACTTGTGTGCACAATATGCTACCCATGAATAAACATGCTATTGATGTGTCTTATACTTGCACGCTCAATTTGTGTCCCCATCGTGTCATACACAATACCTATTCTTTCATGATGGATGACATGTTCTTATAGCATGCATCAAATTTCTTTGAGCGATGCTTATCTTGTACTAACTCTCATCTGCACATACACATCATGATGGATAATGTGTACATTTACCACACACACAATTTCTTTGGCTTGTGTCTCTGTTGTGTAGGTACCCATGAATACTTGTCAACCTCACAATCCCACGAGTTAACAAAACGAGATCTAGAGAGCAATGATGACTTGGGATCCCATGGATTGTCTTTCCCACCGCTCTCTTCGCGCATCCATTCTACATGGTCCTCACTTGGCTATGGGTTATTGTCCATTACATATTCTATGCCCATCTTGCCATGTTCACTTTGCATGATATGCTCATTACTATGCCTTTGCCATGCATTCGTGACCCATGCTTTGCATTACACACGCTGATTGATTCTCATACTTGTATGTGTATTTGCAAGCTTGGTGGAGATATTGCTTGTTATTGCCATGTTTGCTTTGTGCCCCATTCCTATGATAATACTATGGTCTTGCTTTGTGTTTGTACTTGCGATATGTCATGTGCATTGCCTATGCCTATTATTTGCTCACATGACATGATTGTCATGATTTACTCTAGTGTGTTGCATCTTCGCACCACTAGTTTGCACGGCTTGATTACTATGATTACTTATGTTGCATCACCAATGATTCATACTTGCTCATTTCATGTGGCTGATGACAACCATCTACAAGCTTTGCACATGATTGTTATTGCTTCTTGTCATATATCTCCATATGTTGCCTCTCTCATGCTAGATGATTTTCCATGTATTGAGTGCAACGATGCATTTCGCCTTGCTCATGAGATTGCCCCCATAGCATTCTCACATCTATTTGGAGATTTTGAAATATTCCTTGTGAAGCATGCTTGTCTTACCTCTTTGCATTGTATACCTAGTGCCATGAATATAACCATTATTGCATCATATTATTCATGCACTTGTGCTTCTAATGGTTATGTGCAAGAGAAGAGAACCATCATAATGGATGATGTGTTTATCTACCATGCACATACGTTCTTTGCCTTGTTCTGTGCATGTGTAGGAAACTTGGACCTCGTGTCAACTTCCACGTCACGTGAGTTGACCATTCGAGCTCTTGAGAGCGAACCACTTCCTACCACAACGATTCTACATCGCACTTGCTTGTACTTCGGCATTGAGAAGGACGCATAAGGACATGCTTTCAAGGTGACATCCTTCTCTTTTGAGAACCCCCAAACCATGAGCATGGATATTGCGGATCATACTACTTGTGTTGCTTGCACCATGAGACTTATTATTCATCTTGGACCACTTGATTGCACACTTGTTAGAGATCTTGCTTTGACTTGTCATTTTCACCATTCCATGTATCATGATATATATGCCTTCTGTGTTGCATCCAATTCTTTGATTACTTGCTCCTCTCATATGTTTGGTTGCAACAATGTCATCACTTCAAATATGCCATGTCCCATTGATTGCTACATGCTTGCCTTGATTGCCTCACACATGATGAACAATTGCTCTTTTATTGTGTTGAGTGCCACAATATCTTCACTACACCCTATGCACGTATTGCTTGGATTGTCTTGCACTTGATCCATGTGTTTAGACATCTCATCTTCTTTGGTGTTGTTAATGATTCATATGCCTACCATAGACCTTTCATTGAGCAATTTTTGAATGCTTGCTATGATCTTGAGGTAGATGCTTATTATCTTAACAAACATATTTACATCACTACCCCACATTTACATGCTTGTCCCCATGATTTCTTTGCTTGTGCTCGATTGATATGCTTACATGCCATGTCACAATCCTTTGTCACACCACATGCTTTGCATGATGACGACACTTGTTTGGTGACTCACCTATCGAATGCTTGGTTTTGCACTAACACTAACCACATTTGTTTTTCCAAGTGTTTGTTGTCCTTACTCCTTTTGAAGGAATCACAAGACGGTGCAACATTGGAGAGTGCCCATTTCGAGCTTCAATATGACAAGTACTTGGTGAACGTCCACTGCTACACGGCGAAGCCATCTCTTTCCCATGGTGATTTGGTTTTTGATCCGAGGTCGGATCTTCCCCAAGGGAGGGGAGATGATGTGGAGCATCCTATGGACATCACCATGTCAAGAGTCCGTTCGGTGAGTGACAGGTGTGACATCTACTTCACATACTCAAAGGTGAATCATCTCCCTTACACATGCTCACTTGACCCCTTCGAGGATGGTATACTACTTGACACTTCACCTGTGTGCATGCATAGGTATTTTCGGAGCTTCACAGATGACGAGGAGGAGTGCAAGCGCCAAGGAACAACTACACCATCCATGAGGGAAGCCTGGAAGCGACGACGGAAGAAGATGGAGCTGCTAAAGCTACAGTGGTCGGACATCTGGGCCAGAGGCCGGATATCCGGCGCCTGAGTAGACGCGCAGGGGCTGCCCCAACAGACGACCAACAACATCAGCGGTCGGACATCCGGTGCCAGCCCCGGGCATCCGGCGCCTCACCAAGTCCCGGACATCCGGCCTCGGCCCCGGAAATCCGGACACCGCCAAACCCGAGAGCAACAAGACCAACCCCGCCAGCCCGGACCTCCGGCCCCTCCAGCCTGGACATCGGCCCTCCGCGAACGCCCGGACATCCGGCCCGACGCGCAGACGTCCGGCCTTCCCTACCTACGTGTAGTGCATCTGGGTCGAGGCCCATGTACCCCTTCGCCCCTTAGACTATATATACTCCCCCTCCACCTACGTTTTAGGGTTAGCGTTGTGATAGCTCATTTGAGAGACAGAGCTATGCTCATCCATATCAGATCTACTACACGAGAGAGACCGCGGCCCCTCTACGGAGAAGATCCACCTTGGATTCAAGACCTCCTCACGGAGAAGACAATAAGACCTCCTCATGGAGAAGAACCAGTTACCCTATGTATCGTCCTTTGTTGGATTCAGATCTTGTATCTCTTTGTGTTTCGAGGATCTAGCACATGTGTGATCATACTTGTTGGTTTGAGTGTTCCTCTTTGTGCCCCCTTGTGATTTCCCCTATTGTTTTCCCTTCGTGTTCTTCGTGTTCATCGCGGGATCCGCTCCTTTCGTGAAAGATCGGTCATCTAGGGTTCCACCCTACATCACCTACTCCTGCACCTGCTCATAGCAGCCCTTCCTCCATCTTTGGCATGCTCGGCGGGGCATCGTCTTTGGCTGAGCTCGACGCCCTCACGGTACCTGTCACACTGGACCTCTTCAATATATGTATAATCTCTCGTTCCATTGCCTTTCGGATGTCTCACGTCATAGACATGTCTTTGCAGGCCGACGTAACCCCATGCACGATACTGCACACCATCAACATCTAAAAGGTGGATGTGGGGACGGCGACGATAGTGAAGCCAAAGGAAGAATTCTTCCATAGCCGGCCGACCCCCCCTGACGTTTTCAAGGTTTCCGTGACCAGTGTCAAACTGGGCCTTGACAATTTGGCTCCTCCGGTAGCAACAGGGGGAGATGACGACGATACCCCGCGGCGTCTTGGCGATTGCAAGAGTTGGGTCCTGTTGTGGCCGAAGAGTCTGTTTCTTCTGGAGGCGGCCGGGAGCACACCCACGACCACGCAGCCTCAGCAAGGTACGAATAGCCCACCTACCAAATTAGCGTCTCCTGTCGTGCCGAGTGATAGCGGACGATGTGAGGAAGAGGCTCCATTAGTGGCTGATGACATCACTAATAACCAACAAGTATAGGGGATCGCAACATTTTTCGAGGGTACGGTATTCAACCCAAATTTATTGATTCGACACAAGGGGAGCCAAAGAATATTTGCAAGTATTAGCAGTTGAGTTGTCAATTCAACCACACCTGGAGGTTAATTATCTGCAGCAAAGTGATCAGTAGAATAGTAGTATGATAGTTTTAATAGTAGTAGCAACAGCAATAGTAGCAGTAATAGTGATAACAATGATTTTGTAGAAAGTGTAACAATAACGATAGCAGTAGTAGCTTAGCAAAGACAATATAAGAGAGATTCATAGGCATTGGATCGGTGAATTCGTTGGATTATATTCATCATATAACAGTCATAACATAGGGCGATATGGCACTAGCTCCAGTTAATAAATATAATGTAGGCATGTATTCCGCAAATAGTCATACCTGCTTATGGGAAGAACTAGAATGGCATCTTTTGTCCTACCCTCCCGTGGCAGTGGGGTCCATGTAGAAACTATAAGGCCTCCTTATAATAGAGAACCGGAACAAAGCATTGGCACATAGTGAATACAAGAACTCCTTAAACTACAGTCATCACCGGAAATTATCCCGACTACTGTCACTCCGGGGTTTAAGGATCATAACACGTAATAGGTGAATATAACTTGCAAGATCGGATCTAGAACATATATATATATATAATGGTGATAACATAAACAGTTCAGATCTGAAATCATGGCACCCGGGCCCAAAGTGACAAGCATTAAGCATGGAAAAGTCATATCAACATCAATCTCAGAACATAGTGGATACTAGTATCAAGCCCTAACAAAACTAACTCGATTACATGATGAATCTCATCCAACTCCTCACCGACCAACGAGCCTACAAAGGAATTACTCACTTCCGGTGGGGAGCATCATGGAGCTATGATGGAGAAGGGTTGGTGATGACGAAGATCGAAGGTACCCCTCTCCGGAGCCCCAAACGGACTCCAGATTTGTTCTCCCAATGAAGCACGGGAGGCAGCGATGGTTCCATCTCATGAAATGCGATAATTCTTGCTCCTTGGTTTTTTTCTCCCAAAATAGGATTTTATATGGCTGGAATCATGGTCTACGGGGACACCAGGTGGGCAAAACGCACCTGGGCAAGCCAGGAGGGGAGCGTGCCTTGGTGGGTTGTGCTCACCCAAGGGCCCCTCTCTGATGGTTCTTGGCTCTAGTATTTTTCTTTTATTCCATAAAAATTTCCAAAAAGTTTCGTGCCATTCGGAGAACTTTTATTTCTGCACTAAAAATAGCACCATGGTAGTTCTGCTGAAAACAGCGTTAGTCCGGGATAGTTTCATTCAAATGATGCAAATTAGGGTCCAAAAAAAGAGGAAAAGTGTTAGGAAAAGTAGATACGACGGAGACATATCAACTTCCCCAACCTTAAACCTTTGCTTGTCGTCAAGCAATTCAGTTGATAAACTGAAAGTGAAAAAGAAAAACTTTTACAAACTCTTTTGCTCTTGTTTACATAAATAAGCTTAAATAGCACCTAGGTTTTCAGCCAAAATCATGACTAACCATATCGACAATAACTCTTAAAAACTACATTAACTCATACCAATGGCATAATCAACTAGCGAGCAATAATAAGATATCTCGAATGGCAACACTTTGTCAAAACAACCATGATATAATATGACAATAGTGGTATCTCGCTATCCCTTTCTGAGACTGCAAACATAAATGCAGAGCACCTCCAAAGTTCAAGCGGTGACTAAACATTGTAATTCATGGTAGAAAAGATCCAGTCATGATGCACGCAACATTAGCTATACACAATGCATGAGGATGACAATAGTGCTCTCAGATCTGGCACTTATTTGAGAAGGTGATGACACAACATAAAAGTAAATAGATAGTCCCTTCACAGAGGGAAGCAGTGATTTGCAATGGTGCTAGAGCTCAAGTTTTTAAAATAGAGGTAAATGAAATTTTGAGAAATGCACCATTCTTGTTTATTTCACGACCATTTCTTATTGGTATCTTCCATGCTAAACACATTAATGGCGGTTCCCAAGCGATAAAAGTAAAGGTTTACTCCCCCTCCACCAACAAACTCACTCCACGACTGATCCGAATCCACGGGTACCATCCATACCAACAACAATCCCTATTACCGCCCCTCTCATGCAAGGATGAGTGAATAAACACTCATCATTAGAATAACCCGCTTAGCATGGAAGATACTGACTACCTCCTATCACTCAATGAACAATCCAGGTACACAAAAAAGGATATTTATTTGAAGGTTTTAGAGGTGGCACATGCAAATTTACTTAGGACGCAGGGTAATATCGCATAGAGGTAGGTATATGGTGGACTCATCTGGAATAACTTGGGTTTCAGGATTTTTGATGCACAAGTAGCATTCCCGCTTAGTACAGGTGAATGCTAGCAAATAGGTTGAAAAGCGGCCACCTAGAGAGCGAAAACGATCATGAACATGCATTATGCATAAGTAACATTGGATACTAGCATTAGTGGGATATGAACACCATGAACATAAATATCATAGAGGCTATGTTAGTTTTGATTCAACTACATGCATGAACATGTGCCAAGTCAAGCCAGTCAAACATTCAGAGGAGGATACAATATCATCATACTAGATTACAATCATTTTTACGCAATGTTGACATCCAAGATAAATCATTATCCACTCCTAGCTACTTAAGCATGGCATGATGAACTATAATCTCTAAGGGTCATTGCAAACATGTTTAATCATAATAGGCTGAATCATGGATACTAGGTTAAACATATTTACAAAAATAGAACAAGTTGAGTTCATACCCGTTTCCCTCTGCCACAGCCAGTTCATCAAATATCGTCATTATTGTCTTTCACTTGCATGACCGAAAGATATGAAAATAATAATAGTGCAAGAGTGCCATGGACTAAGCTGGAATCTGCAAACAAATTTATTCAAAAGGAGAAGACAAGGTAATATGGGCTCTTTGTTAGATAAGTACAAATGCATATGAGACCCACTCAACATTTTCATCATGGTGTTCTCCCCGGTATGAATCAATAAAATAAAAAGTGATTCAGAGAAACATACTGAAATATTTTTGGAGTTTATAGTTTTTCTTGAAGAAGGCAAATTAATGAAGAAAAACAAAAATGAGAAAAACTATTTACACGGCAGAGCTCCCAACAAGCAAAAGAAGAATCAAGAAATCTTTTTTGGTTTTCTTTTAAATGCTACAACTAATTAAACTAGAGAGAAAACCGAAAAGAAGCATGAAATATATTTTTTGGATTTTCTCAAAGTTTTTCAAACACACAAGAAGAAAGCGAGAAAATAAATCTAGCATGGATAATACAATGAAAAAGTGTGGACACCGACAACTGGAATGAAATGTGTGATCATGAATGTAATGTCGGTGGAAATACATACTCCCCCAAGCTTAGGCTTTTGGCCTAGCTTGGTGACCACCTTCTGCGGCCTGCGTATAAATTAGAGTGATAGCTCACAAAGGCTCTTGGTGTAGACTCCTCAGCATGCCGAGCAGCCACCACCTCCGCGTTGTGTGCGCGGGGCTCGCTCTCAAGAACGTAATACCTTTCCGTTGCTGTGATAATCAAAGAGAGTAGGTGTAGGCAAATAGGTATGCACAACAGAATCTTTATTGAACAATAAGTTGTGTGTACAATTATTAATTTCACCCTTAAGGAACTTATGTTACTTCATGTCATTAAAGTCCAAGTACTGAGTAGGTAGGATGGGGTCATTAGGCTCAAGTGATACACCTAACTCTTCCGCCAAACATGAAGCATAAATCCCACCATAAAAATATCCACTACCAATGTTGTGTTGCAATCTGTGCAACAACCGCTCCAAGGTTATAACATTTAACACCAGTGAGGGCAGTGCATATGAGGCTCAAGTCAGGAGCACAAAGTATAATACAATCCTGTTTGCCTATGATGCATTTTCCATTAAACAGTGAAAAGTATTGAATCGATGGGAAATGCATGCCTTTTATTCTATCTTGTGTCACCCCTCTATTTTCACCGTAGCAAAGACTAGTTAAAATAACTCATACTCAGCCCTTCGTGTTTTGTCCATCAAACCCCAATATGGAATTTTACATGCAACGCAGAATGCATCTAGAGGCATAGTGATTGAACGATCATAAAGCTTAAACGAAAATCTAGACTCATGAGGATGAAATTTAAACTCTTTAGTAAATGATTTTGTGAGACTGAGGTACTGGTTGCACTTATCTTGAATGTAGGGGATGAGCTCGGCATTGTGAACATATTTCTCAATTCTTCTTTAATACCTGCACTTAACATGAAATTGTCGCACGACCATAAGCATGATTTGGTAGCAGCATCCCGTATCGAATTTTCACTTGCTTCAACATAAGACCGACGAGTTGAGCCACTACTAGAAGATGCCTCCGAGGACCTCCGCCTCGAAGAACTCCTTCCAAAGAAGTTCATCATATATGCCTAGAATTTCTGGAAAAAAATTGGCCACAAAATTTTATTAACTAAACTTTGCAAGAATGGTAGCAACTACTCACAGGGATGCATAGAGGCCATAGCATTCAAACTACTTAGAACTCTAAGAATTCAACATGCAAGCTCATCTACAACAGCACCAAGAGTAGCTAATTATTCAAAATATAAATCGCTAAAGCAAAAACTAATTGGACCAATGGAGGAGTCACATACCAACTAGCAATCCCCCAAAACAGTTTCGAAAATGGAGCAGCAAACAAAGAGATCAAAATCCATGGGTTTGAGAGAAAGAACACGAGAGAGAGAGAGAGAGAGCATTCATGATTTTTTCTGGAGGTAGGTGTTGACATGGGCTAAAGAGATAAGTGAGGGGGGCCACATGGGGACCACAACCCACCAAGGCATGCTTGGGGCTCCTGGCGCGCCCAGGTGGGTTGTGCCCACCTGGTGCACCCCCTCTGATGTTATTTGCATCAAAAATTTAGAAATATTCAGAAAAAAATCATATTAAATTTTCAGGGCATTCTAAGAAATTTTATTTTGGGTCATTTTTTATTGCATGGGAAATTCAGAAAAGAGATAAAGCATGGCATTTTATTTTATTTAACTAAGAAAACAAAAGACAAAAGTGGGAAATAGAAGGTTGTGCTTACTAAATTCATCAACTTCATACCTTTCAGAAATGATCCATTAATAATGTTGATCAAGTCTTATTAACAACCACTTTCGATTAGCATGAAACCGAGGAACTTTCGTAAAACACTACGTCCTCCGTCTTCTTCACGCCAAAGTGTCCCATTAATCCTCCTCCATGCGCCTCCTACAACAACAAAAGACGAACGGAGCTAGCTGGAATGCATAGCTTGTTAGCACGGAACACAAATCCATCATTAACAATGAACTTTTTCCTTGTTCTTCCTTCTTTACAACTCTGCATTACATCTTTAAAATCAGCATCATGCACATATTCATCTTTGATGGTCTCCAAACCAAATATTTTGAAGTCAAGTTGTGAAAGCGCAGTATAGCGACGAGACAATGCATCAGCAACAACATTTTCTTTACCCTTCTTGTTTTTAATGACATAAGGGAAAGTCTCAATGAATTCAACCCATTTAGCATGTCTAAGATTCAGTTTAGCTTTACTTTTAATATGTTTCAAAGATTCATGATCAGAATGTATAAAAAATTATTCGGGCCATAAATAATCTTACCATGTTTTTAAAGTCCGAACAAGAGCATATAATTCTTTATCATAAGTAGAATAATTCAGACTAGGCCCACTCAATTTTTCAGAAAAGTATGCAACAGGTTTGCCATCTTGTAATAACACATCTCCTAATCCAATTCCACTAGCATAACATTCAAGCTCAAAAGTCTTATTAAAATCAGGAAGTTGGAGTAAAGGAGCATGTGCAACTTATCTTTCAATACTGTGAAGGCTTCTTCCTGTGCGGTACCCCAAACAAAAGGCACATCCTTCTTTGTAAGCTCATTGAGAGGTGCTGAAATGGTACTGAAATCTCTCACAAAACGCCTATAGAGTCCAGCGAGGCCAAGAAAACTCCTCACTTGTGTGACAGTTTTGGGCTGCGGCCAACTCTCAGTAGATTCAATCTTGGCTTTATCAACTTCAATTCCCTGTGGAGTAACAACATAGCCAAGAAAAGATACTCGGTCGGTGCAAGAGGTCCACTTTCCAAGGTTACCAAACAAACGTGCATCACGTAGAGCAATAAAAACAGCACGTAAATGTTCCAAATGTTCCTCCAAAGATCTGCTATAAATCAGTATATCATCAAAATAGACTACCACGAATCGTCCAATGAAAGCACGTAAAACTTCATTCATTAATCTCATGAAAGTACTAGGTGCATTAGTTAAGGCATGACTAACCACTCATATAATCCAACCTTAGTTTTAAATGATGTTTTCCATTCATCTCCCAATTTCATACGAATTTGATGGTATCAACTACACAAATCAACTTTGGAGAATATTGTAGAGCCACTCAATTCATCAAGCATGTCATCTAGCCTAGGAATAGGATGATGATAACAAATAGTAATATTATTAATGCCTCTACAATCAACACACATATGTGACGTACCATCCTTTATTGGCACTAGCATAATAGGTACAACATAAGGACTAAGAGATTCACGTATATAACCTTTGTCAAGTAGCTCCTGTACTTGAGGCATAATCTGCTTCGTCTCCTCTAGATTGGTATGGTATGGCGCATGGTTTGGTAGCGGGGCACTGGGAATTAAGTCAATCTGATGCTCAATCCCTCGAATAGGTGGTAATCCCGGTGGCACGTCTTGTGGAAAGACGTGAGCCAACTCCTGCAAAATGTTAGTGACAGCAGGAGGAAAAGAGGAAGGTACATCCTCGAAAGAAAATAATGCCTCTTTGCACACAAAAGCTTAGCAAACAGATTTGCTGAAATCTAGATCATCAATATCAGATTTGGTGGCAAGTAAACATGCACTTTTCAATGTAATTTCAAAAGCAACAATAGATGGTTTATTATTAGGCTTCATTTGTTGCGCAAATTCTTTTGCCACAATATGATTTTCACTCTTATTTTTCTCCTGTTTTGCTTTATTAGCTCTATTGATATCATCTTTCAAAATGGAATCAGGAGTCATAGGAAGCAAAGTAATATTTTTATCCTTATGAACAAGAGTATACTGATTGTTTCTACCATGGTGTACAGAATTTTTATCAAATTTCCATGGTCTACCAAGTAATAAGGAACATGCTTGCATAGGTACCACATCACAATCAACATAATGAGCATATGTAGAGATACTAAAATGCACACGAACAATACGTGTTACCTTAACCTTACCGCTGTTGTTGAATGATTGGATGTAGTAAGGATGTGGATGTGGTCTTGTGGTGAGGGATAGCTTCTCCACCATCTCCATCCTAGCTTAGTTGTTGCAGCTCCCTCCATCTATGATGACGCGAATAGAACTTTCCTTCACAACTCCCTTTGTATGGAACAAATTATGCCTCTAATTTTGCTCAGCTTGTGTGACCTGCACACTCAAAACACATTGAGCTAATAAACATTCATACCTGTTAGCCTCTTCAGGAGCCATGTATTGTGTCTCATGATCAGAATCATCTCCACCGTGTTCTTCACTTATAATAAGAGCCAAAGTCTCCTCATCATAGTCACTAGCGGACTCATACACACCATCCTCAGTAGCAATCATCACACGCTTAGATGGGCATTCTCTCGCATAATGACCTCCACCCTTGCAACGATGACAAATAGTATCATGTGTTTGCCCTGTTGATGCCATGGATGTAGAAGAGCTCTGTGCGGAACTGAAAGGTGTACTCCTAGCAGATGGTGATGGTGGTGCATGTTTTCTTGTATCTCGGTTGGAATTGGCGGCTGAAGTCAGTGGTGCTGCAGTAGAACATGTGGAAGTAGAGGATGCACGTGGTGTCCATGATGAAGGTCGACCCATAGAAAAGTTAGTTCACGCCAATGCATGTCGATCCTGCACTTCACGTTCAGCTTTGCAAGCAAGATGCAATAAACGAGTGATATTATTATACTCCTTATACTCTAGAATGGTCTGAATCTCTTTATTTAATCCACCCATAAAACGTGCAAGCATAGATTCATTATCCTCAACAATACCGCATCGAATCATTCCAGTTAACGCTGCAATTCTTGAAGTAATTCACGTTGATAATATGGTGGAACCCAACGAGTACGCATAGCAGTTTTCAAAGCAGCCCAAGTAGCTGAAATAGGATATAATCTACAATGTTCAGACCACCAAACACATGCAAAACTAGTGAAAGCACAAACAGCAGCAGGAACACGTCTCTCCTTAGGATATTGTAAACATGTAAAACGTTGTTCAGTTTCTAACTCCCAAGTAAGATATATATTAGGAACATATGTACCCTTAAACGATGGAATATTCAATTTTGGATTAGGAACATGGTCATGATCTCGTACCTCAGGTGGTGGTGCAGCCCTACCATTGCGATGATATGCATGAGGATGACCTGGTGGTGGTGGTGCTGGTGGTTGCATGTAGTTCTGATTTTGATCAACCTCATCCTCTTAATGGTCCTCCACCTCTGCAGTAGCAGCAGGAGGTATAGAAGCATCAATAGTAGGTACAGTAGCACCAGAATTTTGACCAGGCTCAAGGGGAACGCGCAATGCTCGTCCCACTTGATTTGGAAGGTGTTGTTGTTGTTGTTTGTTGTTGTTGTTGTTGTTGTTGAGGTGCCACGGGTGCAGCGGGCGGTGGTTGTGGAAGACGCGCGAGTACTTCATCGAACTTGGCATCCAACTTGGCGTCAATTGTCTTCACAACATCATCAATCATCTCTAGTGCCTTTCCGGAGGTGGCCATGACGTCCTCCACCTGTTGACTCAACATTTGCTGAAATTTATCATGAAGCTCCTTCTTCGTCATGTTCTCCCAGTCAATCTCGTCGGCTTGTGGTCCTGTCATGGTTAGCAGCAATAGAAACACACAAGAATATGATCCTACAGACTACTAGAAAGTGACAGTGTCACAAATCTGTCAAGCAAATCTCAAATTATTTCCAGTTCTTACCAAGCGGCTGGTGGTGATTGGCAACCGTTGTAGTCAAAACTCTCAAAGCTTGGATAGAGCAATTACAAGGGAGAGTCAAACGCACGACATAGATGTATGTGGAGCTGGGAAGGCTTATAATATGGTAGCAAAAAGGGTCAGCAATAATCAATTCAGAGATGCAAAGTTGAATAAATGCTCAACAACGGTACTTTGCTGGTCCTAGGCTAGACCGTACTAGAGACGCGAGCCTACAACACTAACAAAATCATGGCGCGACACAGAAACAAAGGAAAAGCCCACTCTAGAAAAAATCGCTCTTTTTTGTATTCTTTTTTTGCGCTGCTCTTTTTTTGCGAAAAATCACTATAATGGTGAGTGTCTCAAACTCTTCCCAAGTCAAATTGACAGGATAGGATACACTACAAAAAAATACATTTCCGTGATGATACGTGTTTGTCACAATAGGTCGCTTTTTTGTCATGCATGTACATCCATGACAAATTTATGACAGAATCAAGATAGTCATACACGTGCTGTCGTAGAAGTGTTCCATGACATTACCAAAATTATCATCATGGAAGTGTCCACTTCCATGACGATAAATCGCGCGTCACAGAAGTGCTTTCGTCAAGGGTGACCGACACGTGGCATCCACCGTAACGGAACGCCGTTAAGCTATCGGGTCGGGTTTTGGATCCGATAACCCGTTAACAGCCCCGACCAATGGGGATTTTCCACGTGTAAAATCATCATTGGCTAGAGGAAACACGTGTCGGCTCATCGTCGGGACAAATGTCATCCACTCATTGGACAAAAGGCGCCTATGATACGTCGACACGTGGCACGGCCCAACAAGTTTAAATGGGCCGGCCCAACTAGAGGCCCACAAGATTTTGCGGACCATAATGGGCCGGCCCAGCTAAAGGCCCACGAAATTTTGCGGACCATAATGGGCTGGCCCAGGTAAAGTCCCACAAGATTTTGCGGGCCATAATGGGCCGGCCCAAGTAAAGGCCCACAAGATTTTTTTTGTGCCATAATGGGCCGGCCCATGTAAAGGCCCACAAGATTCTTGCGGGTCATAATGGGCCGGCCCAGCTAAAGGCCCACGAGATTTCGCTGACATTAATGGGCCGGCCCAGCTGTAGGCCCACAAGATTTTGAGGACCCTAGTAGGCCGGCCCATTAACTGGCTGCCATGTTTTGGGCCAAATGCCGACCCATATTTGATCCGGTCCATTAATGGCCTACCACGCTCCGGGCCTAATAGTTGCCCATATGAGATCCGGCCCGTTAAAAGCCTACCACGTTCTGGTCCAAATTATGGCCCAGATCAGGTCCGGCCCTTTAAGAGGCTTTGGGCTCAATTATGGCCCATATCAGATTTGGCCCGTCAACTGGACACTATGCTTTTGGGTCCACTTGCTAAAGGCCCACTTAGTAATTCGGCCTGATATTAGTTTTGGGCTGTTAAGGGCCCGTTTAACATTTCAGCCCTATATTAATTTCGGCATGTTAAAAGCCTGTCATATAGTTGGGCCTAACTACGACCCGGTTTGCATCCGGCCTGCTCGCAGCCGATATCTGATTGGGCCAAACAAGGACCCAGACAATTTTGGCCTGTTAAAAGCCCGTGATTTGATTCGCACAATCATGGGTCGGGGTTCATTTCGGGCTACTGCCGGCCCGTGAGCTGATCGGCACGTTTCAGGCCCAACCTACATCGTGATTGCATGACGGCTCGGTTATGTACCGTAATTTTACGGTTTGGCCGGTTTACTGCGAAGACAAGATATATATACAGTAAAATAACTGCAGCATCGTGAATAAGAAAAAACCTATACTATACAATAAAGAAATTATGGCATATTACATCCACTAGGCATCAAAGTTCACCACTATGATAATAAAGCACAAGCAGACAGCAGATTACATACACCGGGCATCAAAGATCGCCACCAGTGCAAATAAACACGCCGACAAAATAATATACAAAACCGACAACACTTCAATAGAGTTCAAGAAAGGTTAGCCCTGCTGGGGAGCTGCAGCGCAAGCAGCTAAGCAAGATGATGAGACTGCACTTGTTCAACACTTATATCTTCCCCACTCTGAAAGATAAACAAGCAGGCGGATGACAGGTTTTGCACATAAAAGTATCAGTGCTGACAATTCATCACATTTCTTACTCACGAATAAAGTGACACAGTTTAAATTTGCATTAACACAATATGGTATTGTTCAGGTCAAGACATGGCAGGAAATGACATTGTGAAGGAGTTGGCAGCTTCACGACACCACTGGATTACAGATCAAGAACTCATAAGTATCAATGGTTAGTGTGCTGTCAATTTATACCATTTCAGATTGGCAAATAAAGAGATGGTTTAAATAATAGTAGAATGATATGACATTTTTCGTAGTTAAGACATTGCAGAATATGACATTGTGCTGTAGTGGGTAGGTTCACCACACCACTGGATTACAGATGAAGAACAGAAGCATACATGCAGTGCAAAAGAAGATCACTTGCTTTGTATATTTTAATTTACATGGTATGAAGAAGGAACTTGGTTGTACAACTGAAAACTTAAATTGAGAAAGGACGAACTTTTGTTTATGAACTACATATAATAAACTTTAAACAAGCAATTTGATGCAAACACCAAAAATAAACAGCTGTTGTAGTCATGCCTAACCAAATATTTACAACAAAGTTTGAAGGCTTGAGATGGACAAACTTACATTATTGGTGAAGACAGGCTCTATAAAGGCCTTGTCCATGCTGATGGGGGGCAATTCAAGAAGTTTACCACAGAATCTTCTTCAAAAGCATTGCCATTATTGTACATTTTGTTAAGAGTAAATATAGATGTGATAATATACGAAAAATGGAGAATATTTAAGATAAGATGAAGAGTGATGCTACATAACCAAGTAGCTATAAATGTAAGTGCAGCGATACATGCAAAAGGTACAGCCAAGAGCAATGCACAGCTAAACTTCTTCAGTACCAACCTTATGGTAAGAGTAAATATAGATATGATGTGTAGAAAATGGAGGGCAAAGGAAAATAAGCTGCAGAGTGATGGTACATGAACAACTACCTATCATTATAAGTACACTGATAAAGGACAACATATACTTACAAGAACAATGCAGAGCTAAAAAACCATTGGCATTGGATATATTCTACACTAATGTAACCATTCATACAGATTAGATAATTTGGAGCGAACAATTGATAAGCAAGCTATCATGCATGCTGCTATCACATAATGAACCAGGTATGTATGCAAGTACAGTGATACAGGACAACAGGTGCTAACAAGAGCAAAGAAGCGGGCATCATATTTGAGATATCGTGCCATTCTTGTCAAACAAGAATTCTTCTTCGAGCATATTTCCTGCAAAAAAAGATCCGTAAGGCACATGCGGAAAAGTAGAAGTTCAAATTGTCATGTGATTTCATAGACAATACCTCATCCTGGGAACGAGACCAGTGCATAACAAGGTTTTTCCATTCAATGTCTTCTAAATTTAGCATAGGAGACTTCACCAGAAATTCATTTATAGACTTGCCATCAAAGTGTGATTTCCTCAGGTAACACCGATACTGCTGCAATGCTTCCTTGAAAAGCACAAGCAAGCTTTGCTCGTCATGACTATCCAGATTGACCCTCTCCTAGTTACAACAATGTAATGTAAATCAATTGATGTGTTCAATCAGCAGAAAATAGGAAAATAATAGCCATGAATAATAGCACTTACATGTAAGTTGGACAGGAAGATGTGAAAATGGTGTTTGTCTTCACAATAATCTTCCCATGATGGGAATATATGCACGTAGTCCCTAAAAACATTGAAAGCATTGTCTTTTAAACTGGGAATAAATGGAATGGGGTTCCAATCTGCAGGAATTGGCCATCTCTACAGTTGGCATAGGTCTTCGGCCGGTGGACTTGCTGTACTTTTTGCTGGAGTGGGATTTTTCTGTGGTACAACTGGTGCTATGGCAAATGAAATCGGTATACCTTTTGCTGGAGTGCAGGTCATGTGTGGTGGGGCTAGTGGTGTGGCCAGTGAAGTATGGGTATAGTCTGCTGGAGTCGGTCCTACGTTTTGTGTCACTGGTTGTATAGCCAATATAAGTGGGGTGCTGTTTGATTTCTCCGGCACCACCACGTTTTTCAAGGACTTTGCTGGTGCTCCTTCAGGTTCGGCAATCACCCTCTTCCTTTTTGATGTCTGATGCACAAGAACAGCATTTGAGTGGAAAAACTTGGTATGATGACAGATGGAATATGTATTGATAATGGGTGGGCATGGCATCTCGACATATATGATGAGTAAACTAAGCAGATGGCGGTGCAACAAAGTAGAAGAAATGCAAGACAACATATGCAAGATACCCGCAATCAATAAAACATTGCCAAATTAGAATAGGCACCTTGATGGGTGAACAGGACAGGCCATCTGCCTTTGACTCCTCGAGGTTAGAATAGTCATTAGGATGATATTCTGAACAAGAATCAACAGGTGGCGAGCATATGAATTTCATTGCATCCAGAATGGAACTCAATGCCTTGGTGCCAATTTTGTAAGTCATTGCAGTGTTTAGCTTCAAGAGTGGACTGCTGCTAGTGCGACACAAAGCAGCTAAACAGATCATAGTGTAGATATAACAGGAAAACCTTAAGCATTAGAGTAAAATCAGCAAAGTGGAACTTGCTGGAATATATGTGCTAGTATTGCCGGTACGGCTAGAAAGGCTTCGGATACCAGCTCTCTTCAAGTGAAGGTGCGGTACTGTTAATATCAATGTAACTCTCAAAGGCAACACAGCTCCCCGCATTTCCTTGCTATTCTTATAGGATTCAAGTGGGCAGGCCACTACAAATCCTATTCCTATGTTTACAAGATCCTACGAATCAAAGAGGCTCAAAGTGTCCATCACAACCGACTGTATAGACCTCTACACTGCAAATGTCCCTGCTCATCTTTAGTACAAGGAACATACTGTACTACTATCATACTCCCTCCATTCCAAAATATAAGTCTTGGTAGATATTTCCAATATGGATCACATACAGATGTATCCAGGTACATTTTAGAGTGTAGATTCACTCATTTTGCTCCATATGTAGTCCATGGTGGAATCTATACAAAGACTTGTATTTAGGAATGGAGAGAGTACATA
The DNA here is from genome assembly GCF_003073215.2 of Triticum urartu. Taxonomy (NCBI): domain Eukaryota; kingdom Viridiplantae; phylum Streptophyta; class Magnoliopsida; order Poales; family Poaceae; genus Triticum; species Triticum urartu. Next base: position 294,525,594 of record NC_053025.1, on the reverse strand, counting down.
TTAAAGAAGAACGGAAGAGCAACATGGTAAAGAAGAGCAAGCAGATTTTGGATAATAAAATGTTGGTTGCGCAGTGCCCACACATGTACCTGAGCGCATTAAGAATGCAACTCCTAGCTGTCTCTCGACAATTTCAGGCGGTTGGATGAAGATCCTACGTCTCCTAACCCTTCTTCTTCCTCGTCTCTGATTCTTCCCATACAGAACACTGCACGGGCCACCGGCCGGACCACCGGCCCCCACCGCCTGTGTTCCTCCCCCCCCCCCCCCCCCCCCCCCACTCCAAACCCCACCTGCGTCGAGTTTTCTTCGTTCGGCGAGGCCCCACAACCACCCGAGCCCCTTCGATCGCACCGGCGAACTTCGACGAGCTCTGAAAAATCGACTGACCCAATTTTGAAATTTAGTCTACTGTGATTTAACTAGTGTGGAATATAAAAGGGGAAAACCAGAAGCATTGCGAGTATGGTGTTGAGCGTGCCATGGCGGATCTGAAGGTGCAAACCGGACAAAGGCAACTTCACAACCAAGACAAGAAATCAGAGTAAAGCAATGGCGATCTATTTTCTTGCTGCGATAAATAAGTTGAGCAGATACGAAAGAGTACCGCCTCTGGTGCGGCGCCGTGTAGGCATCTGCTGAGAATTTGACGGTGCTGCGGTAGCGATGGCTGTCGGTGGCGTGGAAGCAGATCTAGGAGGGTAGATGGTGGCAGCGGGGCGCGGTGGACGAGACGGTCGTAGGAGCGGCGCCGGCAAGGTGGACGACGGCGGGGATGAAGCGAGAGGACGGGATGCAAGGATCCCGGTCCGAAGCCGTGGATGAGAGAGGTTGACATCTTGTAATGGACGGCGGCGTCGGGGTATCACCTGCGGCATGGTGGAGGAGGACGGTGGTGGATGGGGTGGCGGACAGCGGCGGACGGAGGAGGGTGGGGTGGAGAGGGTGTTTTGGCGCCCATGGAGTACGAATGGGGAAAAGGGAGGTGGAGAGGAAGGGGGAACCATGTATTTAGGGCGCGCTTATCTCAAATGCGAGGAAATTTACAAACTTAGCCCCCGTTTCAAATTTCTACTACATCATAGCAACACTAGTCGGTCGGGGATACGACGGTAATCTCGCATACACCGAATATTTGCCGACGAGAGTTTGTTTCTGGCGCCCACCGTGTATGAATATGAATCAAGGAGGGAGTCGATTTCGGCCGAGGACACACTGTGTTTTGGCGCCCACCATGTATGAATCCGGGTGAGAGGCGGTTACGTCACGTTTGGGTGAAATTACAAACCTACCCCTATTGAAACCTATAGAAATCCAGCATATAGGCTTTGCGTGGCAGGGATAGGCAGCAGTGGTTTCCATCTCGTAGATTTTGGTTCTGGGCGGTTATTGCGACTTTCCCCGCTTCGTTCAAATTTTGCAGAGTGCACGTTTACCGTGCCAACTCAATTCGAATCCCGTTTGTATTCTATTTTTTTCGGGCGGGATCCATTTTCAATTAGAATTACATTCTATATACATCATTTTTTTATATATACTTTCAAAAGCACAACACCATTTATACATAAATATGGTTTACAAATGGCATGATCTCAGATTCATAAGGTTGTATCCATCAATTTGGATTTTCAAATATTTGAAACCACTTTATGTTGAAATCCAATGTATGCATTCCTCGCTAACTGTCTCGAATTAATGTGTGTTTCATGCGGTTTTTTTTACTTCTCAAACATTTATAATGTGTTTCACACACGCAACATATAGTGTAATCCCGTTTAGACATTAATTGCATATAAACCATGCATTGTTTGTAATTTAAGAATCTATGGATCATGCATATTGATAAACTATATAACATTACACGTGTGCCCAAATTCAAATGAATATGCATGTTTGATACACCAATTTGCATTATGATATTATCGATGTCGTGATCTCTAGTTTAAATATTTGAATCCCCTTTAATCCAAATATTCGTCTCATGTAGCTATCACTCATGCTTATATAGGACTATCTCTCTGGAACTATACGCGTTCATCGTCTCTCAGGTATCTCTCGTCCTACCTGTATGTCGACAATGATCTTTTATCTTCGTAACACACTGACGGTACTCTCTCCCTCGACCTTCATCACTCTATCTCTCTCTAAGTATATCTCGCTCCCTACTATGTGTCTCTAACTATGATTCTCCATGTGGAATCTCTTTCTCTCACACAAACACAAAACTTTGTCTCCCGGGGTCTCATTTCTCTCTACTATTCCCATGTGTACCACTCGCACAACCCTCATACAGAGATGTCTTTCACTCCTTAGATATGAGAACCTATGACTCTTCCTCATCAATATCTCTTTCTCACACACAAACACAAACTCTGTCTCCCAGGGTCTCATATTTCTCCATTGTTCTCTTTTATGTCGCTCACACACACCCTCTCTCCCTAGAGATATCTTGCGTTCCCTCGTATGTCTCTCTAGCTATCACTCTCGTTGTGAAATATCTTTCTCTCTCGCAGACACAAAACTCCGTCTCTCTGGATCTCATTTCTCTCTGATATCTGTTTGTATGTGACTCACACGCACCCTCTCTCTATCTCTCTCACACCCACACACATAACCCAGCCTTCTGATCCACTCGACTCCTATCTCTAACGCACACTAGCTAGCATCTTTATCTTTCTATTTATCTGTTTCTCCATCAACCTTCTTTCTCGCCCTCACTCTTGATTCCTATCACACACACTACATATGTTTCTCTCTACATGCAGTCAAGTGCCCTCTCACACACATATATAACTTCACCCCTTGAACCACCCGACGATCATCTCCAACACCCAAACTAGCGGATGTCCCTCTAGCTAGCATCTCCATCTCGGTATCTATCTGTAATTTCTCCGTCAACATTTCTTTCTCGCACGGAGTCTTGCTACCTATCACCCACACTATATATGTCTCTCCATACATATGCATTTATATGTTGGTCTCTTTTGCACAATCGTTGCGCCTCACTCCCTCTGCTCACCATAGATGCATGCTCCAGCCCACGCCACTATCTCTTAAAGACAAAAACACATGCTCAATTGTCGGGACTTCTTCCATGCATTCTCACATGCATGCATATTGTCATACCGATCCGTCTCTCCCATGTCGTTGATCTTATGACTTATGTCTTCTTTCTTTTATCTCAATCATGCGCGCGCGCACACACACACACATCCCACGTATACATGTATACCTCTCACACATGCACGTTCAAGGTCTCTATGTCTCCATACGTAGTTAATTACCCTCAATCCTAATGCCACATCGAATCGTTCTCCTCTTTTGTGCACATAACTTCCGTCTAGATGGGTAAAACACACACTCACACTTAACAATCTCCTTCTAGCTACCCCCCCCCCCCCCCCCCCCCCCCCCCCCCCCCCCCCCCCGCCTCTCACTCTTCCCCTATATCCCCGAAACCAATAAGACCATCCCTTAGTTTAATTCCCGCCTACATGCACCATCGATATATAGTAGTCTTCCTCGGTGTCTCTCGAACAAAAACATTCTCTTGAAGTCAACTCCTCTCACACGCACACACCTTCTCTCCCCTCTATACGGGCATTTTCTCTCTCGCACCCCATCGTTGGTGGCCTCTGTCATACACATCACCTCTCTATGATGAAAGCCATGCACACTTAAATTATATCCGCCACAGAGGACCCCGCGACACATACACACACACACACGCACCCCCCCAACACACACACAGACACTAAGACCCCATATCTCTCTCTCTCACACACACACAAACACACACACGCGCAAGCACGCACGCCCCCACACACACACTAAGAGTCCATCTCCCTCCCTCTTTCTCACACACACACAAACTAAGACCCCATCTCTCTCTCCTCTCTCTCTCTCTCTCTCACACACACACACTAAGACTCCATTTCACACACACATGCTCTAGGCGGAGCATTTGTTCCTACCACCCTTCATCCAACCTTACCCGTATGATAAACAATCACCTTTATTTACTTGCATAACATGGACAAATTCCACTTTACTTTAGTAGTCAGCAAACTTATCATCTGTACCCTTATAAAAAACGAGTTGGTGGTGATGGTGTGCCTGCCATCTTGTAATACAGACCGTATGATCTATATCTGAGGATAGAAAGCAAACTATGATAATTTTACAAAAGATACCGGCACCTCTCTCCACATCATTATCTCTCGCAACCTCATTGCTCAGCAATTAAAAAAGGAATAAGTCTCTAGAACAATCCAGCATGCATGGTGGCCGCTGCCGCCTGCCGGTGCCGTCCATCACCATGCCTCCACCCATTCCGACCACCAGTCACCACCACGCTCCACTCCTCCTCGCCTTATCTCTCATCTTTCATTTTTTCGATGACACTCTCGAGAAACTAGTTTTCCGATAAAATTCTTAAGATATCACTAGTTTTTACACATGGGATTACTCCTGCATGGGTCAATCACAATAGGTGTTCTGTAAAAAAGTGCATATTGATGTTCCATGCAATGCACGAGAATCTTGCTTGTAATTATATAACGCAAATCACGAGCAGGAAGTGACATTTTTTTGACACAACCGCGTTAACATGGCCATGTAAATCACTAGCTAAAGTAAATACCATTATACTTATATCCCGATGCAAAAGGTTGAGTACATGTCCAAAGAGTAGAGTCACACACACGCACTCTGTCTCTCAGAATCTCTCTCACACACACACCAGTTACGCGACGCCCACTTAAGCAGACACGTATGTTACAATTTGTGCACCCGCGGGTACACGTGATGTTGCACATTTATTTAAGCCGGAAGGCGAACCCAAACAGTAGCTGCATTCATTCCCCTCCCGCCGCCTCTTCTCTGGTCGCCGTCGCCCGGTAGCCATGGGCCGGCCGAAGGTAACAACATACGCCATACTCCCGCCGGAGCGGCGCTTTAATATGGAAATTTTAGTGGTCATGCATGCATCTTTTTGTGCTAGCGGTCGCTTCCCGCGGACATGCGCGGGCGGTGGAAGAGGAAGGAGAAGGGAAGCGGGCTGTGGAGTAACGCTTTTTACCACAATTTCTTAGGAAACTGAGTGCAATAATTGAGTAGTTTTGCAAACTACCAGTACTACACCTGAAACGGTTCAAAACATATATTCCCTTGCCAGCGCACGCTTCCTGCGTGAAACGGTCAGCGTCCCCCTGGAGCGTCAGTGCCGCATTAATGCCCGGCCAGAGCGGAGGCGACCTCTCACTGGTGCCGGCTTTGAAGTGGTGTGACGGCCGAGAGAGTGCCGCTTCCCGGTGCACGCGACTGCTCCGCGTCGAGACTGGCCATAGGCCCTGTTTGGATCCATGGGTTAGAGTTAGTTTGAGCTAGTTGGGGCTCAAATAGCCCTAAACTATCCAAGCATGAGGGTTTAAATTGGAGCAAGTTGCACCGAACCCACCAAAAAAACTACCCCACCAAAGAGGTGTTAACTGGAGATAGTTCTCATTGGGACCACTGAAATATCACTTTTCTCTCTCCATGAAGTGCATTTATTGTCAATCTAACCCTGTCACCCAAACACCTCTTTGGCTATAGTTAGTTCAGCGTTAGTCATGAGTTAGTATAACCTCTAGCTAAGCTAGAGTATCAAACAGGAGCAGTATAGGACATGCAAGTTGCTCAAAGCATACAGGCAAATTCGTATGTGAAAGGATTTTTTTCTTTTTGAAAACGGAACGTGAAAGGATTTTTTTTAGAATGCTCTTGGCATGTCGCTAACATGTGATAGTTAACCGACCTCAATAGACGGCAGAAACGCCAGCCCGCCACACTTTGATAGAGACGAGGAGGGAGAAGCGATACAGGCTGCTGGATTACTAGAGATAGGTGTCGCACGGAAGCCAAGAAATATGGTGATAGCGTGGGTTAGCCATGTACTAGTATGATACTACACTGGGCTGCCGTGTTTCGTACTCTTCCAGTCCACTGTGGAGATGATTGGTTAATTTTATATCGCTGAATAATATTAAATATTATGAGTGCAAGCGCTCCACCACGAGGTTCCTTGCTCCTTCTCGGTCGTCCGTAATCTATGTTCTTCCACCCTATTTTTTTACGTGAGCTTTGTTCATCCTTTTGCCAACACGCGAGACATCTAGCATCAAGGTGCACGTGTTATGCAAGGATAGTTCCATCTATATGAAGAACACGTGGGACTGGAACTACGAGACGAACATGTACCCAGGAGTGGACGTAGGAACCTGAGTAATGTAGCGCATTAAGTGAAGTAGAAAGGCACAAATGGTATGAACATGCGTGGCATATAGGGTGTGTTTGGTTGCGTTCTCGTCTCAGCATAGTTGTTCCCTCTTCATGCATGCTCAACTCAACACCCCTCTGCATGCATGCTTCTAGTGTATTTGTGCTAAACTACTCCCTCCTTCCATCTATATAGGGCCTAATGTGTTTTTCGACGCTAACTTTGACCAGATATTAGAGTAATAATATATGACATGCAACTTACACAAAGTAGACCGTTAAATTCGTGTGTGAAAGGAGCTTTCAATGATATAATTTTCACATTATGCATGTCATGTACTATTAATCTTGTCAGATAGTCAAAGCCGGTCTTAAAAAACACATTAGGCCTTATATAGATGGAAGGAGGGAGTAGTGTGGACTCATGCACCCTCCACACACTCTACCAAACACCCAAAAGTAGGCCGAGAAGGGAACTCTTGGGCGGCATTTGTCTCTTACTACGTACTACCACTAAATGTTGTACGTGCAATGCATGGTGATGTTATGGAGTACGAGCCTAAGTACTCTACTACTACTATATTAGTTGGAGGCACATATTAACTTTTATATTTGTTTACGTGTATGCCCCGATACCTTCCAACTAGACGTGTCTTTGTCTCCAGGTCGCACTTTGTATCGTTCATACCACTAAGTACTACTACGTGTGGTCTCCGACCCAGAAGTGGAAGAAGTGGAGACGTTCTACCACGCTGTTTTTTTACGCTGGGCTCTACCACACTGTTCATGTCCCACTCCTTTCGCTGACGTGTGGGACATCCAGCACGGGCCGTGTTTGGCAGCCTTCGTCGTAAGAGTTGAAACGCTAGCATTCATCAGAAATAAAAAATAATTATAAATCGGCAGTGATACTATTTTTTTGCGAACCAATCAGCAGTGATACTATACCACGCGGTTTCCTTGCTCCTTGATATCGGAAAGAATACTTCCGTTCACCAACATGTGGGATGTCGACCATCCTGGTCCACTTGCCATACACGCAGAACTCCAAGGGAGTCACCCAGGTTGTCGCGCCGCAGTAACAATGACTAATGAGCTGTCAAATCATAGGCCCACTGTAACGCCCTCGATGCGGCTATATCTCCCACGTGTCGAAGCACGACTTAGAGGCATAACCGCATTGAAAGCAATGTCGCAAGTGACGTAATCTTCACACAACCCATGTAATACATAAGGGAAAAGATACATAGTTGGCTTACAATCGCCACTTCACACAATTACATGAATAAAGCATTACATCATCCAGATACAATCAAGGTCCGACTACGGAACCAAAATAAAAGAAGACTACCCCAAAAGCTACACAGATCCCCGATCGATCCCAACTGGGCTCCACTACTGATCGACTAGAATGAAACAACATAAAGGACAAGATCTTCATCGAGCTCCTCCTTGAGCTCGATTGCGTCACCTGGAATGGCATCATCGGCACCTGCAAGCTAGTTTTGGAAGTATCTGTGAGTCACGGGGACTCAGCAATCTCACACCCTCGCGATCAAGACTATTTAAGCTTATGGGTAAGGTAAAAGGTATGAGGTGGAGCTGCAGCAAGCGACTAGCATATATGGTGGCTAACATACGCAAATGAGAGCGAGAAGAGAAAGCGAAGCACGGTCGAGAATCTATGATCAAGAAGTGATCCTAGAGCAACCTACGTCAAGCATAACTCCAACACCGTGTTCACTTCCCGGACTCCGCCGGAAAGAGACCATCACGGTTACACACGCGGTTGATGCATTTTAATTAAGGTCAACCTCAGGTTTTCTACAACCGGACGTTAACAAATTCCCATCTGCCCATAACCGCGGGCACGGCTTTCGAAAGTTCAAATCCCTGCAGGGGTGTCCCAACTTAGCCCATCACAAGCTCTCACGGTCAACGAAGGATATTCCTTCTAGCGGGAAGACCCGATCAGACTCGGAATCCAGGTTACAAGACATTTCGACAATGGTAAAACAAGACCAGCAAAGCCGCCCGATGCACCGACAAATCCCGATAGGAGTTGCACATATCTCGTTCTCAGGGCACACCGGATAGATCAAGCTACGAGTAAAACCAACCATCGAGTTGCCCCGAGGTGGCCCCGCAGGCTGCCCGTTTCGGACCAACACTCAGAGGAGCACTGGCCCGGGGGGGTTTAAAATAAAGATGACCCTTGGGCAGGCCTACCCAAGGGAAAGAAAAAAGCTAGGTGGTGAATGGTAAAACCAATGTTGGGCCTTGCTGGAAGAGTTTTATTCAAGGCGAACTGTCAAGGGGTTCCCATTATAACCCAACCGCGTAAGGAACGCAAAATTTGGGAACATAACACCGATAATGACGGAAACTAGGGCGGCAAGAGTGGAACAAAACACCAGGCATAAGGCTGAGCCTTCCACCCTTTACCAAGTATATAGATGCATTAATTAAATAAGAGATATTGTGATATCCCAACAAGTAAACATGTTCCAACAAGGAACAACATCTCCATGTCCCAACAAGGAACAAACTTCAATCTTCACCTGCAACTAACAACACTATAAGAGGGGCTGAGCAACGCGGTAACATAGCCAAACAACGGTTTGCTAGGGCAAGGTGGGTTAGAGGCTTGGTTCAACAATATAGGAGGCATGATAAGCAAGTGGTAGGTATTGCAGCATAGGCATAGCAAAAGAGCGAGCATCTAGCAAGCAAAGATAGAAGTGATTTCGAGGGTATGGTCATCTTGCCTGAAATCCCGCAAGAAGAACGAGTCCATGAAGAAGGAAAACGGACGTAGTCGAACGGATCCTCACAAACACGACGTTCTCGGAACCAACCCGAAGAAGCCACATCGGAAAGAAGCACACAACATAGTAAACAAACATCACATAAGCATGGCACGATGCGCAAACAAGTATGATGCATCTCCGGTTTAAAGAAGCATGGCATGTCAAAGTGCACAAACAAACCTACAAGTTAAGTGGAGCTCAATATGCATCGGGATGCATATTGACAAAACACCACAACAATTATTTGGTTCACTCCCGGTTAGGTACTCAACAATATTAAATGTTGTTTAAACATGGCAAGAGGCGGAGCATAAGTAAACTAAACATTTTAAATGGGGCCGGATATAACAAACAACAAATCCGGTGAATCCCCATATGCATTAGCAATTTTTAAAGCAACAACAAATTTTAACCCTCTTAAAGTTGTTAACATGATGCGGATGACATGTTCAAGTTATGCAAGTTTTAAGAAAATGTTAACAAGAGCATATTATGAGGCATTTGTCACCGTGGTGGAAAGAAAAAGGGTGCCACGGCAACGATAACGAAAACGGTGCCACTGCAACATTCCGGTTCCGGTAACTCGATTGAGATACCAATGCAAAGGAGAAGTATGCGGATGTGTGCAAAAGATGGTGGGGCGTCCCCGGATTCCAGGTGTCCCACGATTTGGCGACTAGGAAACGAGTGACAAATTGGACACAGTGCAAACACGAGCATCTCAAACATCGCAAGCATTTGTTCACGGACGTTGTCTCGGGGTTATACCTTCGGAGCGTGCAAAGGGGACGGTTCTCGTTCGTGGAGGGAAGTAGGCGTTCTCGCGACGGCTGTAGTGGAAGTAGTCGATCTCGCATGCTCTAGGGTCGACAGTAGAGGTTGTCGTGAGCTTGACGATGGTAGTGGTACATGTTTATTGAAGCACGAGTTTCCGTAGATGTTCATGTCATCGGTGTCGTGGTACTTGGGGTCTTCGGACTTTCCGGTCCCGTTCTTGCGACGGTAGTCGTTCACGTTCGTTCGGTGAGGTACTTGATGACTCCAACGTCTTCGGGGCGATGGTAGTGGTACACTCGACGTTGGGGTACTTGTCAGTCCGGTCTTGACGGAGTAGATGTACACGTTGTCGGGGTACTTGTCGCATCACCGGGCATATTCGTACATGTTCGGAGGGGAACTTGGCAAATCCATGTACTTGGCATTCCGGTGCGGTACTTGACAAATCCAACACGTAGGGGTACACTTGTGGAAGCGGAACTTGATGAAATCCATATGGAGGTAGCCGTCCATGGTCATGCTCATGTTTGGGGACGTTGCGACAACAGCAACAGCCGGAGTTGCTTGCGGATGGGAGGGTCGGCGGTAGGCCTGATGCAGGGAGCAGCAGGGGAGGTCTGGCAGGGCGCAGTCTCCAGGGCGGCGGGCCGGCGACGCGAGGTCCGGCAACGAGCGTGGTGCAGCAAGGCAATGATGACAAGGCACGTCGGGGCAGCAAGGCGGAGGGCGGAGCAGAGGCGTGGCACGGGAGCTGCTGGTCCGACGGCTGGGCTCCGGCGAGTCCCCCATGGACCGGGACGAGGAAGCCGCGGCCTCGGGCGCATGTGCAGGGGAGCACCGGGTCGGGAGGCGCGAGGATACGCGGCACCACTCGCTGGACGGAGGTTGCAGACGGCGAGGGATGCGAGGTCGAGGAGGAGGCCTCGGGCACGGAATGATAGAGGCTAAGGTGTCCCGATGTTTCGATGAGAAAGGTGTCCCGATGTTTCGATGAGATGGTGGCTATCGTTTTCTGTGGGAGTCGACCTTGACGATCCGACTACGAACGTGCGAGACGTCGCGCCTTAGCAATCGCTAAACCAACTTCCGAGGGTTATTGACCACGCCGGAGCACGATCAACCTGACCACGAGGGTCTGTTTCCTGCGAGCAAACGAAGAACAAGCAAGAAACTGAGATTGCAATTCGGATATTGCGAATATAAGATGAAAGCTTTATTGATCAAGGTGGGGTTCTGTGACGTCTTGGTCTGGTCGTTGACACAAACGAAGTACGCGAAGTTGCAGCTATGGCGAACTTTAATCTAAACAAAACCCAAAGTCTAAACGACGCCCTAAGGGCTGTATATATGGAGGAAGAGGGGGAATTTCGTGGCCCTTGAGGGTGGGGTCCGAAACCAACCCTAAGTCTTGTTTCCCCACACATACGGACTCTAAAAATAGCCTATACTTAAGTATTTCGAAATTACATGGGCCTGGCCCATTAATAAGGTGACGCAGCACCTAGAATAGCCTATGGACGAATATTATGAAGTGGCATCTTGTATATTTCGTCCATAGGCTTCATGCACTCCTTATGGCGGCTTCAAAGTCCTGAAATCATCACTTGTAACTCCGTTCTTGATCCCCTTGCGCATGCCATCAACTCCCATGCGTGTTCTTGCTCCAATGTTCATCCTTCTCCAAGCTAGGCCCTTCATTTGTAAGCAAAACAAATGTATCCAATTTAGGCAGCATCATAATCTCATGAACATTAGAATCATTACCAAGAAACGAAAGTACCTGGTAATTTAATTGGCGTGCGCGAGCTCTAGTAATTGGTCCAGTATATGTAACAGTAGGGGCTGTGGGTGTAACAATGGTATTGATGTCCTCATCATCCTCCCCTTCTTGAAATGAAGTCGTCCTCGACGGAAGCTCATCTTCCTCACCCAAATAAGGCTTCAAATCTGCAATGTTAAAAGTGGGACTAACCCCAAAATCTACAGGTAGCTCAAGTTTATATGCATTATCATTTATTTTCTCTAACACCTTAAAAGGACCATCAGCACGTGGCATTAGCTTTGATTTGCGCAGATTAGGAAATCTATCTTTACGCAAATGTAACCAAACAAGATCTCCAGGCGCAAACACAACATGTTTTCTACCCTTATCTCCAGCAAGTTTATATTTAGCATTCATACGCTCAATGTTTTCCTTAGTTAACTCATGCATTTTTAAATCAATTCCGAACGTTCTTTAGCATCAAAATTAACCTTCTTTGAAGATGGAAGAGGGCAACAAATCAATAGGTGCACGAGGTAGGAAACCATACACAATTTCAAAAGGGCACATCTTAGTAGTAGAATGCAATGAACGATTATAAGCAAATTCAATATGAGGCAAGCATTCTTCCCACATTTTCTTGTTATTCTTCAAAACAGCCCTAAGCATAGTAGACAATGTTCTATTGACTACTTCAGTTTGTCCATCAGTTTGGGGGTGACAAGTAGTACTAAAAAGCAGCTTAGTCCCCAACTTAGCCCATAAACATCTCCAAAAGTGGCTAAGAAATTTAGTATCACGATCTGAAACAATAGTATTTGGCACACCATGTAAGCGAATAATTTCACGAAAAGAACAAATCAGCAACATTAACAACATCATCGCTTTTATGACATGGTATAAAGTGTGCCATTTTCGAGAACCTATCCACGACAACAAATATGCTATCCCTCCCCTTCTTTGTTCGAGGTAAACCTAAAACAAAGTCCATAGATATATCCTCCCAAGGAACACTAGGTACAGGCAAAGGCATATATAAACCATGAGGATTGAGTCGTGACTTAGCTCTTTGACATGTAGTGCAGCGAGCAACAAAACGCTCAACATCCCGTCTCATCTTTGGCCAAAAGAAATGTGTAGCAAGTATATCCTCCGTCTTCTTTGACGCCAAAGTGTCCCATTAATCCTCCTCCATGCGCCTCCTGCAACAACAAAAGACGAATGGAGCTAGCTTGAATGCATAGCTTGTTAGCACAAAACACAAATCCATCATTAAGAACAAACTTGTTCCAAGTTCTGCCTTCCTTACAATTCTGCTATACATCTTTAAATTCATCATCATGCACATTATTGCTCTTTGATAGTCTCCAAACCAAATATTTTAAAGTCAAATTGTGAAAGCATAGTATAACGACGAGACAATGCATCAGCAATAACATTTTCTTTACCCTTCTTGTGTTTAATGACATAAGGGAAAGTCTCAATGAATTCAACCCATTTAGCATGTCTACTGTTCAGTTTTGCTTGACTTTTAATGTGTTTCAATGATTCATGATCAGAATGTATAACAAATTCCTTGGGCCGTAAATAATGTTGCCATGTTTCTAAGGTCCGAACAAGAGCATATAATTCTTTATCATAAGTAGAATAGTTCAGACTAGGCCCACTCAATTTTTCAGAGAAGTATGCAACAGGTTTTCCATCTTGTAATAACACACCTCCCTAATCCAATTCCACTAGCATCACATTCAAGCTCAAAAGTTCTTATTGAAATTAGAAGTTGGAGAGACATGTTGTCAACTATCTTCAATACCGTGAAGCTTCTCCTGTGCTGAGCCCAAACAAAAGCACATCCTTCTTTGTAAGCTCGTTGAGAGTGCAGCAATGGTGCTGAAATCTCTCACAAAACGCTATAGAAAACCAGCGAGGCCAAGAAACTTCCTCACTGTGTGACCGTTTTGGGCGGCGGCCACTCTCAATAGCTTTCAATCTGCCTTTATCAACTCAATCCCTGTGGAGAGTAACAACCATAGCAAGAAAAGATACTCGGTCGGTGCAAAAGTGTGCACTTCCAAGGTTTCAAACAAACGTGCCATCGTGAGAGCAATAAAAACAGCACGTAAAATGTTTCCAAATGTTCCTCCAAAGATTTGCTATAAATCAATATCATCAAAGTAAAACTACCACAAATCGTCCAATGAAAACACGTAAAAACTCGTTCATTAACCTCATGAAAGTACTAGTGCATTAGTTAACCCCAAAAGGCCATTGACTAACCACTCATATAATCCAAACTTAGTTTTAAATGCTGTTTTTCCAATCATCTCCCAATTCATACGAATTATGGTATCCACTATGCAAATCAACTTTGGAAATATTGTAGAGCCACTCAATCATCAGCATATCATCTAGCCTAGGGGATAGGAATGACGATAACGAATAGTAATATTATTAATGCCCTCTACAATCAACGCACATTACGCGACGTACCATCCTTTTTTCGCACTAAAATGATAGGAACAGCCACAGGACTAAGGGATTCGCGTATATAACTTTGTCGAGCAGTTCTTGTACTTGACGCATAATCTCCTTCGTCTCCTCTGGATTGGTACGGTATGGTGCACGGTTGGGTAGCGAAGCACCGGGAATTAAGTCAATTTGATGCTCAATCCCTCGAATAGGTGGTAATCCCGGTGGCACGTCTTGTGGAAAGACGTCAGCGAACTCCTGCAAAATGTTAGTGACAGCAGGGGGCAAAGAGGAAGGCACGTCCTCGAATGAAAATAATGCCTCTTTGCACACAAAAGCATAGCAAACAGATTTGCTGAAATCTAGCTCATCAATATCAGATTTGGTGGCAAGTAAACATGCACTTTTCAATTTAATTTCAGAAACAACAGTAGATGGTTTATTATTAGGCTTCATTTGGTGCTCAAATTCTTTTGCCACAATCTGATTTTCACTCTTATTTGTCTCCTGTTTTGCTTTATTAGCTCTATTAATATCATCTTTCAAAATGGAATCAGGAGTCATAGGAAGCAAAGTAATATTTTTATCCTTATGAACAAGAGTATACTGATTGTTTCTACCATGGTGTACAGAATTTTTATCAAATTGCCATGGTCTACCAAGTAATAAGGAACATGCTTGCATAGGTACCACATCACAATCAACATAATCAGCATATGTAGAGATACTAAAATGCACACAAACAGTACGTGTTACCTTAACCTTGCCGCTGTTGTTGAACCATTGGATGTAGTAAGGATGTGGATGTGGTCTTGTGGTGAGAGATAGCTTCTCCACCATCTCCATGCTAGCCAAGTTATTGCAGCTCCCTCCATCTATGATCACGCGAACAGAACGTTCCTTCACAACTCCCTTTGTATGGAACAAATTATGCCTCTGATTTTGCTCAGCTTGTGTAACCTGCACACTCAAAACACGTTGAGCAACTAAACATTCATACCTGTCAGCATCTTCAGGAGCCATGTATTGCGTCTCATGATCAGAATCGTCTCCACCGTGTTCGTCACGTGTAATAAGAGCCAAAGTCTCCTCATCATAGTCACTAGCGGACTCATACCCACCATCCTCAGTAACAAATCATCACACGCTTAGATGGGCATTCTCTCGCATTAATGACCTCCACCCTTGCAACCGTCGACAAAAATATCATGTGTTGCCCTGTTGATGCCATGGATGAAGAAGAGCTCTTGCAGCCCAGAAGGTGTGCTCTTGGCAGATAGTTGATGTGCCTGCTTTATTGTATCACGGTTGGAGGTGGCAGCCGACGGAGGCGCCGGTGAAGCAGAACGTGTGGAAGTAGATGATGCACGTGGTGTCCATGAAGAAGGTCGACCTGCAGAAAAGTTAGTCCGCGCCAATGCCTGTCGATCCTGCACTTCACGTTCAGCTTTACAAGCAAGATGGAATAAACGAGTGATATTAGTATACTCCTTATACTCTAGAATCGTCTGAATCTCTCTATTTAATCCACCCATAAAACGTGCAAGCATAGCTTCATTCTCCTCAACAATACCACATCTAATCATGCCAGTTTGTAATTCCTGATAATATTGTTGTACAGAATTTTTTCCTTGTCTTAAACGCTGCAATTTTTGAAGTAATTCACGTTGATAATATGGTGGAACCCAACGAGTACGCATAGCAGTTTTCAAAGCAGCCCAAGTAGCAGGAATAGGATATAATCTACAATGCTCAGACCACCAAACACATGCAAAACTAGTGAATAGCACAAACAGCAGCAGGAACACGTCTCTCCTCGGGATATTGTAAACATGTAATCGTTGTTCAGTTTCTAACTCCCAAGTAAGATATATATCAGGAACATATCTACCCTCAAATGGTGGAATATTCAATTTTAGTTTAGGGAGATGGTCATGATCTCGTACCTGAGGGTGAGCCCTACCATTGCCATTATTTGCATGTGGACGACCTGGTGGTTGCTGTGCTGTTGGTGGCACGTAGTTCTGATTTTGATCAACCTCATCCTCATAATCTCCCACATAAGCATCCTCCTCCACATCAGCAGTAGGAGCCACAGAAGTATCAACAGCAGCACCAGCAGTTTGGCCCGACTGAAGAGGGACACGGCTCGCTCGGCGGAGGGCTGTTTCCCGACGTGGAGGTAGTCGGTGTTGTTGCTGTTGTTGCAGAGGTGCGGCAGGAGCAGCCGGTGGTGGTGGTGGAAAACGCGAAAGCAATTCAGCAAACTTGTTATCGAGCTTTGTTTCAAACGTCTTCTCCATGCCATCTATCTTCTCCATGGCCTCTTCAAATCTGTTTATCACATCTTGCACCTGTCCACTCATCATTTGCTGAAACGTATCATGAAGCTCCTTGTTCGTCAAGTTCTCCCAGTCAGTCTCGTCGGCTTGTGATCCTGGCATGGTTAGCAGCAATAGAAACACACAAGAATATGATCCTACAGACTACTAACAAGTGGTGGTGGTGGCGGGTGTCACAAATCCGTCAAGAAAATCTCAAATTCTTACCAGTTCTTACCCAGCAAGCAGGCGGTGATCGGCAACCGTTGTAGTCAAAACTCTCAAAAGCTTGGATAGAGCGATTGCCAGGGAGAGTCAAACGCACGACGTAGATGTATGTGGAGCTGGGAAGGCTTATAGTATGGTAGCAAAAAGGGTCAGCAATAATCAATTCAGAGATGCAAAGTTGAATAAACGCTCAACGACGGTACTGTGCTGGTCCTAGGCTAGACCGTGCTAGAGACGCGAGCCTAGAACACTAACAAAATCACGGCGCTGCACGTAAATAAGGGAAAAGCACACTCTGGAACTTTTTTCGCTCTTTTTTTGTGCTCCTTTTTTTTGCGCTCCTCTTTTTTTTTGCGAAAAATCACTATAATGGCGAGTGTCTCAAAACTCTTCCCTCGTCAAACTGATAGGATGGGCACGAAAAAAAAAATTTCACTTTTTTTTCGGAAATCAGGGCAGCGACGACGAAAAAGTGCGACAAAAAATCACTATGATGGCACGTGGCTCAAAAGACTCAGAAAAGCCTAAAAATAGGATAGGGAAAAAAATTGCCCGTGAAAATTTTGGCCTAAAAACTGCCCGGGGGTCTCCAGACTCTTTTTTTTTTCGAGACCTACGCAGGCAAGGAAACACGAATCGGAATTGAGATTGATCTCAAGAACAAACCTAATATGAGAAGAACTCGGATTGGTGGTGGATATATGGTTGTGGTATATGGCAGCGGTGGTGGTATATGGTAGCGGTGGTGGTATATGGATAGAGATTGGTGGTGGTATATGGATACGGATTGGTAGTGGTATATGGATATGGATTCAGAGCGGTGGCGGATAAGCAAAAGTGGTAGATGGGCGATGATGATGGTGCGGCGGCGGCGTGACAACTTATGACCAGAACTCGAAACTCTAAAAGGACTAGACTCTAAGACCAGCAACTTGACACGACGATGCAACCGCAAATTCAACAAAGCAAAAACCCTAAAAAGATTATGCAAAGGCTCAGATTGGTTCGGATATGATGAACTAACCCTAATTTTTGTGGCTTTTTCGTGGACTGTAGGTATGAAGAACAGACTCGATCTAATCTACGAAAAACTGTAAAATCTCACCGAGCAACCTGGAAATCTGATACCACTTGATAGAGGCTAAGGTGTCCCGATGTTTCGATGAGATGGTGGCTATCGTTTTCTGTGGGAGTCGACCTTGACGATCCGACTACGAACGTGCGAGACGTCGCGCCTTAGCAATCGCTAAACCAACTTCCGAGGGTTATTGACCACGCCGGAGCACGATCAACCTGACCACGAGGGTCTGTTTCCTGCGAGCAAACGAAGAACAAGCAAGAAACTGAGATTGCAATCTGGGATATTGCGAATATAAGATGAAAGCTTTATTGATCAAGGTGGGGTTCTGTGACGTCTTGGTCTGGTCGTTGGACACAAACGAAGTACGCGAAGTTGCAGCTATGGCGAACTTTTAATCTAAACAAAACCGTCGGCTTGTTGTCCTGCCATGGTTAGCAGGAATAGAAACACACAAGAATATGATCCTACAGACTACTAGAAAGTGGCAGTGTGTCACCAATCCGTCAAGAAAATCTCAAACTCTTTCCAGTTCTCACCAAGCTGCAGGTGGTGATTGGCAATCGTTGTAGTCAAAACTCTCAAAGCTTGGATAGAGTGATTACCAGGGAGATTCAAATGCACGACGTAGATGTATGTGGAGCTGGGAAGGCTTATAATATGGTTGCAAAAGGGTTAGGAATAACCAAATCAGATATGCGAAGTTGAATAAACGCTCAACAACGATACTATGCTGGTCTTAGGCTAGACCGTACTAGAGACACGAGCCTAGAACACTAACAAAATCACGGTGCGGTACAGAAACAAGGGAAAAGCCCACTCTGGAATTTTTTTGCTCTTTTTTGTGCTATTTTTTTGTGAAAAATCACTATATTGGCGAGTGTCTCGAAACTCTTCCAAAGTCAAATTGGCCAGGATAGGATAGGCACAAAATTTTTTTGACTATTTTTTCGGAAATCAGGGCAGCGATGACGAAAAAGTGCGTCAAAAAATCACTATGATGGCGAGTGTCTCAAAACACTCAGAAAAGCCTAAAAACAGGATAAGGAAAAATATTTTCGACTGCCAAAATTTTGGCCTAAAAACTGCCCAAGGGTTTTCCTATGTTGTCCAAACAATTTCGTGCCTATCACTACAAAAAAAAGACACATCCGTGACATTTTGGGCCGAACGAATTTTTTTTTCTGTCATACATATGACACTTCTATGACGATAGTTGTGACAAAACCCGGTATCATCATAGATGTGGTGGGCTCCTACTTCTATGACAAAAAATCATTATAGAAAATGGGTTCGTCCTGGGCGGGCCGGAGACGCAGCTGCATGACATTCTTTGGGCTGTCCATGACGGAAAAAACCATGGTAGAAGCGAGGGGGAGGAAAATTTCGGGGAGTTCCCGGTTACGGTGGGAGGTTGGGGGCCGAGCGATGCGCGTTTCTCTCGTACACGTACGCGCGTGTGTGCGAGGCATTGGCTCTAACTGAACCCAAGCGAGGCGTTGGGCTCTAACTGAACCCGAGCGATTGCACTGCAGGCTACGCGTTACTGAACCCGAGCGATCGATCGATGGCTGTTAATTGAACCCGATCGAGCGATTCCTTCGCTACTGCTGCTAACTGAACCCGATCGATGCTGCCTCTGGATGAATAGTGAGCGTTGCAGGGGGGTTGGATGAACAGGACCTCATGGTGTTGCCTCTGGATGAACATGACCCGATCGATCGAGCCGGTTGGGGCTGGATGAACAGGACCCCGTGGAGGGCTGGATGAACAGGACGACCCCGTGGAGGGCAGGATGAACAGTAGACGGTGGAGGGCAGGATGAACAGTAGCCCGTGGAGGGGTGGTTGAACAGGAGCCCGTGGAGAGGGCTGGTTGAACAATAGCCGGTGGAGTATCACGCGATGGAGGCTAGATGAACAGGAGCCCGTGGATGAACAGTCGCAGGTGGAGGCTGGAGGAGGTCGACGGTGGATGAACAGTAGCTCGTGGAGGCTGGAGGGGGTTGACGGTGGAGATGAACAGTATCCCGTGGAGTCCCGTTTTGCGGTACGCCACACCCCTCCCGATGAACAGGACCCCCGTTTCGACCGTAGCGCTCCAACACAAGTCCGTTTCGTCCGTTTTGCGGTACGCCACACCCCTCCCGATCAACAGGACCCCTGTTTCGACCGTAGGAGGTCCGTTTCCTTTGTTTTGCGGTACGCCAGACCCCTCCCGATGAACAGGATCCCATTTCGAACGTGGCCGGTCGAACACAAGGCCGTTTCCTTCGTTCTGCGGTACGCCAGGCCTCGTTTCCATCGCCTGTTCCATCCAAGCCCTCCCGATGAACACGACGCATTCCGTTGCCTCCCCATGAACACGACGCATTCCGTTGCCTCCTGATGAACACGACGCATTCCGTTTCCTCCCCATGAACACGACGATGACGCTGTTTCTCCGTTCCGACCCAGCCATGTACACGAGCCCTGGCCGTACGTATGCACGAGTAGGCGTTCGAGACCCCGCCCGTATGTACACATACGTGGCAGTATTTTCTTTCTTGCACCCTGGCCGCTGTACGTACGTGTACATGCTACGTGCGCGCCTCTACTACGACACGTGTGCGCCTCTACATCGACCAGTATATATGTACGTACACGTTCGTGACCAGAATGACAATGCTACGTACGCTTCGACCAGGTGGGTCCCGATTGTCAGACACTTCCTTGCGTGCGAAGATGTAGCTGGTGGGTCCCAGCAGTCAGGGGGCCGAATCGTTTTGTTTTTTTGCCCAGATGCACTTCCTTGCGTGCGAAGGTGTAGCTGGTGGGTCCCAGCAGTCAGGGGGAAATGTTTTATTCGCGAAATACGGTGGCCCGTCCGGTGGGTCCCCGCTGTCAGGTGGAGGAATAATTATTTTGCGCGTAATAAAGAGCACTTCCTTGCTGCGGCCGTGGACCCAGCTGTCAGTGTCTCCACGCACAGTACTCTTCCGATGGAAGTCGGTCGTTGACCACATTGACCATGCCGCGCCGAGAGCACCACGGCGGTGGACGACTGCGAGGCCTAGGAAGGCAACGACGCGGAGCCCGGGAAGACGTGGCAGTGGATGCCCACGCGTAGAGGAGTACGAGGGTTCACTGGTTCACTGCAGTGTGAGTCTGTCATCGCCGCAGAATAACATGGGGTGTGGGTGAATAGAGGGATGGCCTGGCCAGCGGTGGGAGTAGTAGGGGGCGGTGAGGCCTCCGCCGCATCGCAGCCGGCCACGGGAGGCAGGAGCACGAGGCACGACCGGTGCTAGTTTGGGCGACTGGAGCAAGAAGACCAAAGGTTGAAGAAGCACTACGGCCGTTGGATGGACATCGCATGGTCACTAGAGCTAGAATCGTGCATATTGACTAAGTTGACAAAGCCCTCCATCCCCGTCAACTTAGTAGGCCCACAAGTCAGCCTCCCAGCAAGGTGGGTCCCTGCTAGCTGGGGGGTATTCATTTTTTTAGCGTAATAAGGAGGCACTTCCTTGCGTGCGAAGATATAGCTGGTGAGTCCGAGCTGTCAGCGGCGGTAACGTTTCTTTCGCGAAATACAGAGGCCCTTTCGGTGGGTCCCTGATGTCAGGTGGAGGAATCATTATTTTGCGCGTAATAAGGAGACATTTCCTTGCGTGCGGCCGTGGACCTAGCTGTCGGCCTCTCCACGTACAGTCCACTTCAGATGCATGTCGGTCGTTGACCATGTTGACCAGGCCGCGCCGAGAGCACTAGGGCGGTGGATGACGGCGAGGCCTAGGAAGGGAACGACACGGAGGCAGGGAAGACTCGGCAGTTGTTTCCCACGCGGAGGGGAGTATGACTGTACGAGGGTTTACTGGTTCGTCTGCCGTCGCCGGAGAATAACATCAGGTGTGGGTGAGTGGAGGGATGGCTAGGCCAGCGATGGGAGTATGGTGGGGCGGTGAGGCCTGCGCGGCAGCAGAGCCGGCCGTGGGGAGGAGGGAGCAGGCAGTCCCGCCGGCGCCTGTTTGAGCGGCTGGAGCAGGAAGAGCAGAGATTGAAGAAGCACGACGGACGTTGGATGGCCATCCAACAGTCACTGCTTGTGCGTCAACCTTTTTTTAGGAAAGCCTCAAATCTGTGGAAAACAGCATACAGCACATCTGCCATTATTTCTAATAATTTACAGCCCATTTGCTAATTATTAAGGTTTTTTTTGGATCCCATATTCTTTTTGTTAGCATTACAGCCCATATTGTGGCCACGGTTAAAAAAATTATATGAAATTTTGCATATTTCGGTGCGGTCCGAACTGTTTTTAATCCCGAAATTTCGACTCACATTCAAACTAATTTTAAAAATAAATGTATATCAATATAAAATCCAACAAATTCTCCACGCATAAAAATTAATGTAATTTCAAATCTCGAAATGAAGAAAAGATATTTGAAACTAATTGCCGGTTTGATGTGTTTTAAAAATGTACAGCCCATTTCTCATTACTGATGGGCCATTTTCTCGGCCAGCCGAATGAAAGCTCTCCTCGTCTTGAAAGATTTGCAGCCCAACAGGCCTGACAAAGCGACTTACTTGGCAAATAACAAAAAACTGGGTTGTGGCCATGGACCCAGCTGTCAGCCTCTCCACGTACAGTACTCTTCCGATGGAATGTCGTTGACCATGTTGACCACGCCGCGCCGAGAGCACCAAGGCGGTGGACGATGGTGAGGCCTAGGAAGGGGACGACGCGGAGCCGGGGAAGACGCGGCAGTGGATGCCCACGCGGAGAGGAGTATGAGGGTTCACTGGTTCGGCTACGGTGTGAGGCTGCCGTCGCCGCAGGGCCTGGCTAGCGGTGGGAGTAGTAGGGGCCGATGAGGCCTCATTGGCAGCACAGCCGGCCACTGGAGGCAGGAGCAGGCGGTCTCCCCGGTGCTGGTTTGGGCGGCTGGTGCAAGAAGAGCAGCGATTGAAGAAGTAGCAGGACCGTTCGATTCAAATCCAACGGCTACTGCTGCTAGAATCGTTTGTTGACTAAGTTGACAAGCCCTGCGTACGCGTCAACTTAGTAGGCCCACAGGTCAGCCTCCCAACCGGTGCGCCCCAGATGTCAGTGGGAGGAATCATTTTCTTCGTGTAATAAGGAGGTAGTTGATTGCGTGCGGCCAGGCCAGCGAAGGGAGTAGGGTGGGCCGGGGAAGCCTGCGCGACATCACAGCGGGCCACAAGAGGAGGGAGCAGGCAGTCCCGCCGGCGCTAGTTTAGGCGGCTGGAGCAGGAAGATCAGAGATTGAAGAAGCAGGTCGGCCGTTGGATGGACATCCAACACTAACTGCTACTAGAATCATGTGTTCACTGACAAAGCCTTGCGTAAACAAGTTAGCCTCGAAATCTGTGGCGTGTACATCCCATTTGCTATTATTTTTATAATTTTTACTCATTTTCTAATTCATATGGAATTTATTGCAGCCCATTTTCCATTTTTAGAATTGCTGGCCATTTTCTGGTCAGTACCAGGGTCAAAAAGTTAACTAAATATGTGGGAAATTTTGAAAATTCACAAATTTTTGCTGGGGAACGAAATATTCTTAATCCAAAAATTAATAGCCATACTAAAACAAATTTAAAAATAAATTAGTACTATGTCATGTTAAATCCAATGAAATACGTATAAGATATCAGTGAAGAACAAAAAAAAAGAAACTTATATCCCATTTGCTATAAATTTTTTGGAATTTTCAACCCCTTTTGATATTACTTTTAACATACATTGACCATACTCTTAAGCCAGGCCGGAATGCATCCCTCCTCGTCTTGAAAGATTTGCAGCCCAGTAATTCGGAGAAAACAAATAGGCCTAGCTTGGGTATTCTTCAAAAAGAAATACTGGGCTACCTATTTTCCCAAAGAGCTGGTGCATGAGCATTTAGCTTTATTTATTTATTTATTTACTTATTTATGTTTAGGGGACCATGAGCATGTACCTGGGCCAGATTCATGTGAGAGCCTCCCTTCCAGTTAATTATGGGCTATTGGTCCTTCATAAGTGGGCTACATGTTATCAACAGGTGGAAATTGTGTTCCGAGTTTCAAAAAAAATGTGTTTCGTATGATAAATAGTATGCGCTACGTACGGTACGGGGCACTAAAGGATCGAACCGTGCAACAACTTCCAAAACATTGTGTTTTTCATTCTAACAACACATTTATTCAACCAATAGACGAAATATACTACTGATTGTACATTGAAAACAGCAGCAGCAACCAGGGCTGGGGGTGCAACAGAAGCAGTAAGCAGGCCAGAAGAGTGAAGACGCAGCTCTCTCTTCCAAACCAAACATCAGCCATCATTACAAAAGGGCTACCAAAAAAGAACAAGTGTATGCATCAAACTAAATAAAGATCCTACTACACCAAGTGTACGCATCTAACTAACTGGCTTAGTTAGACGTTACTAATTTTTTTCGAAACGGAGGCAAAAGAATTGCCTCGTCGATTAATTAAGAAGAAGAGAATTGCCTGGTTAATCTGCGGAAAACCGGGCTAAAACCGAAGACGTTACTATTTATTAAGCTGCAGTGGAGTCGCAGATGGAGAGGAGTGGGAAACTTCACTGGTTCGGGTGCGCGGCAGCACAGCCACGGTTGTTAGAAGGGAAAACATAAATTGGACACGGCATTACTTTTATAAGAGACCTGCATTTTATACCCCACGGTAGGCATACTAACAAGTTCACACACAAATACAACAGAAAAGGTAAACATTCATATCAAACTCAGGTTCACAGGACATGTTCATATCCATAGCCAACATTCACAATCAACAACTGAAAAGATTCATATATACACAAGCTCAGCATATCTATGCATCCAAATGATTGATAGATCACACGACAATATTCATACATAATTTACAAAAAGATTCAGATATACGCATTTTCAGTATGTTTATGCATCCAAATGATTGAGATCACAGTCAATATGATCCATGGACGAACTTTAATTACCTAGGGTACAGACTGGTAAATGGTGTTCAATCGGAGGTACTTCTTGCTAAAATTAGTTCTTGTACGAGTAAACTTTCGAGTACATAAGAGGCAGCACAGACAATCTGAACTTTGCTTGTAGCTTTATCCTCAAATAGTGGCCTCGTGCCCAGGGAGGTTTGAGCAACTTGGCCACTACTTTCATCCAACCAGTTTACTGGGTTATCTTGGTCCTGTATCTCGCCAAAATTCTACATTGAAGACGAGAAAGGAGGCAGTTGAGAAAATGAGCCACCCAAATTTTGTGTGCAGTTCAACTAAAATGGAGCATCCTTGGCGTGCAGACTGATTAAGTGCCAGATGAATATACGCGTCAACCAACTTGTCTGGAATCTTTAGACTCCATGCCATATAGTTCGCTACCATATGTGCCGATAACCAAAAGGCACAAGTTGGGACCAAAGACTGGACTGCGTTTTTCTGGGCTATGCGCCAAGCAATATTTTTGGCATTCACTCTCCTAAAACTTGGAGTTTGACAATTGGTTGACGCCGGTTGATACTCGAATGAATATAGGCACTTCTTGTCAACATCGATGCTTGTCTGAGTGAACTTTGGAGTACATAGCAGCAGCATAAGTACCTGTCCATCTGATCATTTTGTGCAGTTCTACTGAAATCACCCGATGTAATGATTTGCCTGCGAGTTCAGGCTCCAAATTACTCCTTTATGAAATCGGCAAATAGTAGCACAATACCAAATTACCAATACATATGACAGGCACAATAATCAGGATAA
The DNA here is from genome assembly GCF_003073215.2 of Triticum urartu. Classification (NCBI taxonomy): domain Eukaryota; kingdom Viridiplantae; phylum Streptophyta; class Magnoliopsida; order Poales; family Poaceae; genus Triticum; species Triticum urartu. The sequence continues at coordinate 294,500,127 of NC_053025.1, read as the reverse complement.
AGACCAGTACCAACCTGTGTGAGGTAGCATATCAATTACTATTTCCTTTGACTGGAAGCCGAGATAAGCCAAGCGACTGACAACAAAGGAAGAAATCATGCGGAGTTTAGCAACTGACAGGAAAGGACGGAAGCTGTCGAGGCAATGAAGCACCCAAAGTTTTTGTGTAGTTCCACCAAAATCGAGCATCCCTGTTGGCACATATATTGAGAGAGTGAGATTACTGTAATAGTGGGACTAGTTTATGAAACATACACTAACAAATAGAAGCACCCTCATTATCTTAATGGGTAAAGTTAGCAACATAGTAGTATTGCTTAAAGAGAGGTATTAGTTTATTTAATCAGTGCCAATTAGCTCAACTCAACACTCAAAGCATTGCCATTTATCATAGGTTGCAAAACTTTAACGTGCAAAGATAAAGGAGTTTCTCATGACAGTAGCACGATACAAATAGAGATGACAGCAAACTAATATGGATGAAGGCCTTAGGCCCGTACCAACCTGAGAAAAAAAGCTTATTCATGTAGTCCCATAAGAGATGATAAAGCACTCACTGGAATCACACAATAGTATATATTTTTGTGCACTTCAAATGTATGGTTGAAATCACTCTTGTTTACCAGTGCTGAGATTATATCGAAAGATTATCAAGAACTTCCAGCAGAGTTAAAGCACTGGCTGGGATACAGTTCATTGTATTGTCTTGTGTAGTTCCATTTAATGTATGATTGGCACAACATGATCCCTGTTTGCACAAGTAGGAACAAGGTGAAACCTTCATTAGCTTAGTGAGAAAGGATAGGGAGACATTAGCATATTACTCAACCAGTAGCACCAAATTCATGATGGACAATACGCAAAACATTGACTCATTGAACCAATGGCAATAAATTGACATGCAAAACAATAGCACTATTATGTCATGACACTAATAATATTCCCTCCCTGCTCCACCACATGATTCACCTCCATAGACAAACATACACATGTACATGATTCAGCATAGGGTCCTACTAAAGATTTGTTTAACTCCAACAAAAAAATTAGGCAGTAATAAATTAGTGGTACTTAAGTACTCCTAATTAATTAAGTGAGACAGCAGAAGTGGAAGGGCTCCCTAGAGGATTGTCTCACATGTAAGGTAGTCGTTGCCGAAGCCCTTGAATGGCCTCGACTGAGGCCTCTGGCTTCAGCAAGATCGCCTTGGCACTGTTTATTCTTCTTCTTCTTCCTCTTCATGCTCTATTTCTCTTTCCCCTCACCAGTTGGTGAAACCAAGTACATGATTGGCCTTCTAATTCAGAATTGGTTTTGTCAGTGAGGGAGTACAAGTGTACTAGTAAAAAACAACATTATTTTCTCATGGCGGTCGGAAAATAGAGATGAACACATGCATTAAATATCATTCTTACCTAAAGGAAGGTTATGGCACCAATATGGATGATGAGGATTGGAACACAGATCTCCCTTTGTGCAGTTCCACCAAAATGAACCAACTGTCCCATTCTGACATTCCAGTTAAACAGCACAAAAGTCACTTCTTTTAAGAAGAGTTTTGTGCAGTGCACCAAAAGGTCACAACAGCAACCAGGTGAATTGGATATCTCTGTTTGCACAAAAAGGCACAGAGGAAATAGTCAGAGTCTCAAACAATTATAGGCAAAAACATATGGCTAAACTTGTCATGGCTTATAAGAGTGGGTGCACCAGCAGTCCAGCACCATGTACGTAAACAGGGGCATAAAGTGGTGATTCATAGTTTGTTGCCCCGAGAAACAAACATCCAAGAAACATATCTGGGTTGGTCCCATTTTTGTTCACTCTAGCCACCTACTCCTATGTGTGGATAGCAAATCTAGTCCTGGTCATACCACTGTGTACAGCGTTACCCCTATATTTCCCTTTTTGACCAAGACACCGGTTGGATGACCAGTCTGTACTACTTTCACCCCCTTTCCTTCCTGTTTGTACCAAGTCTGATGTACACACAGGCGGAGCTATGTGTATGGCTGAGGGGGCTGTGCCCCCCCCCAAACCTGGTAGCTTTTGTGAAGATTTTTTTAAGATGGCATAGATTGAGAAAAATAGGGACTTTTACCCCTTCATAAAGCCATATTTTGCCATTGCCCCTCCCAATGATCCTGTGCTAGCTCCGCCACTGGATGTACATACTAAATTCCCCCACCCCACTTTATTTCTTGCTTGAACCAAGTACTCCCTCCGTCCGGAATTACTTGTCATCAAAATGGATGTGTCTAGAACTAAAATACATCTAGATACATCCATTTCAATGACAAGTATTTTCGGACGGAGGGAGTACAAGATTCGACTCCATGAAGTAGCTTTACCTCTAACAATAGAGAAAAATATGTGACGTTGGACCATCCGATCGAGAGGGGCTGAGAGGTAGAAAATGATGCACATGCAGCGACGTAGCGAGCTGGGGAAGTAGAGCTAAGGCGGTTTTGAACGAAGATATACCTGAAGGTCGTCGGGATGTGGATAGGTGGGTGGCGGGAGGCCGGATCCGCCCACAGGCAACGACGAAGGGATCGGAGGACCTCCCGCATCGGCGCTTGGCCAGAGATAATGGTGGGGCCGGCAGTGGGTCTCCTCCCTCGCTGTTGACGACGGCCTAAACGCTGCCCCTCCTCCCCTTCACCGGCGGAGGGGGATACGTCCGGATCTGTAACCAGCGGTGAGGATAGAAAGCCAGTTTTTTTTGAAGGGAGAAAGACGGTGTTACTACCCCTATCTTGTTTAAATCTGGAGAGGATGAGAGTGTGTGAATAGAGCAACCCTAGCAAGCAAGTGCGGAGGCTCCGGCCTATATATACGTAGTGAGCAACCCTAGCAAGCAAGCAACTTCTATCTTCGTCAACTCGTACAAGACCGAGAAATTTCATTACTACAAAGCCCTCTCCCTCGCAGACTGAGCTCCGGTGCCTTAACTGCACCTGCCTTTGGCTGCATGACAGGGGGGCCAACCACCTGTTGGGCCCACCTGTCATGGACGCAAAGGCAGGAGCAGTAAGTTGAAGCTTTCGCTATCCCTCTCGCACGAGGTGGACGGACATGCAGCAGTGCATTCGATACTGTAGAAGTAGGAGTAATCAATATTGTTCGTCTTCTCGAAGAGGCGAAGAGCCAAGCGCAACCCGAACATGGCAGTTGCGAACGCTCGCGTGGTGCGGTTCCTTGGAGTACTAGCCAGGCTCTTGCATGAGACAAAATTGCTATTGTTTAACAGTTGAACTCCATTATCCATTGGTTGATACTAATTCTTCATAGGTCCACGCGCTTAGCACCGTTTCCTCCTGGGGTCACCAATGTTTATTTGCTAATTAATAGCATTGCATGCAATGAACTAGCCATTGCAAGTCATTAAAAGCATGCACACCTCTCATCTCTTATTGGTTGATATGTCAAGTAACAAGAAGCAAGGCAGAAGTTAATGCACCGCGCCTAAGTTTTTTGGGACTATTTGGTTTTCGTAAGGCTGGTCATAGTGGGGAGTAACTTAGACTAGTGTCATGCATATGACACTAGCCTAAATTACTACCTTCATAATGCAAAGTAACATAATAGTAGTATTTTAGATGGCTTCACTTATTAGCTTGTAGCCTCATCTTATCTTGAAAAGCGCTATGTTACAGTAACATATTATGTTACCACCTCTCATTAATTACTTGCCACATAAGCAAAAAAATTCTTGGAGTGCGCTATGTTACTAGCTAAGTTACTCCCACTATGGCTAGCCTAAGATGACTTAAACACCTAGACGGAGAGAGTGGTATAGCCCTGTAAACCGGAAAGGAGTATTTGCCTTTCTAGAGATTTCAATAAGTGACTAGACTACATCGTGTGCAGTACTCCCTCCCTTCCGGTTTATAGGGCTCAAATCTCAAATCTCATGAACCAAGGCATTTTGCGATTGGAGGAATGTATCTCATACTTTACAAAACTATCCTAATTAAACTCATGCATTAATTACGTAGTTCTCTCGTTTTCCTCTCCGCCTTGGTCGCGGTGCACAATATTGAGCACTCCTATATGACTAGCCGCTCTATCTACATGCGGGACATTTCAAAGCATCTGGGCCCGCGTGCCATCCACCAAATCACAGCGAGGTGCTACAGTCGGGACTCACCTGTAACCCCGGTGTGGCCATCATGACCCGTCATATCACAAAACCCACACCTTAACCGGCAGTGGTAAGGTGGCCTCCAAGTTGGACTGGATGAAGCAACCATCATTTCACTGGAACGCTCGTTCAAGCCCTTTCTTCCCTTTCTTGAAGAAAACCTCACTCCAGGCTACTCACTTCTGCCATTTTTCTTCTGTACCGACGAAGGAAAGGTGGGCGAATCAGTTATGATGCTATATTTTCATTCCAAGAATCTTCTTTTTGCGAAGCACCAACCGATTCTCACATCCTATTCTTTTCCCGTTTTCATTGCGATTGTGGTTTCCTTTCAATTGCTTTTTGTTTGTCAGTTCATTGATGGATCCTGGAGCACTAGGCAAAGAGTTGCCGGCGGACAACCCACTGGAGACAGCGATCTCTAGGAAGCGAGCACCGACCAACGAGTTGACCATGTTGGCGGGCCAACCCATGGAGACGAAGAACTCCAAGAAACAAGCATTGGCCAAAGAGTTGAGGACGTTGGCGGACGAACTCCTCAAAGGAAGTTGGAAGAATGGCAAGGGCCCCATCGTGCCTACCCTAGGAACTCTAATTGCCACCTATGTGAGGCTCAAGACCGAGTTTGAGGAGATAGTTGCCATTGAGAAGCAGTATTCCCCTGGCAAGGTGATGGCCCCCATAGAGGACGAGGAGATGGCCCCCGGAGGGATGAGATCCCCCGGTGAGCTGCACAAGGTAAAAAATAATGGCTTATTACCATAGTTGTGGTTTTTGATTATTTGCAATGTGCTTGCTAATATGTTAGGGTTGTGCAGGTGTCGGTGGACGTCCTTGATGATTCCGATGTCGTGGCCCGTCCTGTTGGCATTGCCCCGGAGATCGATTCCGATGCCGCTGTCCATCCTGTGGACATCGGCCCAGAGATCGATTCCGACGTCGCGGTCAGTCCTGCGGACATCGCCCCGGAAATCGATTCCCATGCCGCTATCCATGTTGTGGTCATTGCCCGAGAGATCGATGACAAGAAATAGTTGGTCGGGCTAATCCTTCAGGGAAGTTTGCATTGCCCTGTGTTTAATTACCAGAACGATGCGTGTTATCAAACCATCTTAGGGCTAGTGCACTGTCTTGTGTGGGCGGATCTTGCTAGTTTTGTTTGATAGTGAATCATGCGAACCCTCTCCAAGTTATGGAAACAGATGTATCCTCACTAGCTTTTGATGTAATATATGGCATGATTAGATGTAAGTTTGAACTGTTTATCATATCAGCAGGGCTTGTTTGATGATTCTTGGTGTTAGTAGGCTAGCTACTGTGCGAGCTACAGTACTTGCAAAACACTCACCGAAGAGAAACGTTGGGGCTGATGAGCTCGTGGTACGCTTATACTTATCCCTCGTCGATCGACCAATAGCCCTAGCTCCTAAAATTGTAGGCTTAGCGATCGATGACCTAGGCAGGCTAGTTTGGCCTAGTGGGTTTCAGTGATATGACGTGCAACACAAAATCATAGCAGTGCAGAGACGTACTCCCTCCGTTCCAAAATAGATGACCTAGGCGGGCTAGTTTTCCCTAGTGGGTTTCAGTGATATGACGTGGTACAGTGCCGTCCAGTCTTCGCATGTGGTAGTAGTATTGCGGGTATAGTAAGTTTTCTTGAAGAAGCGGAATTCAACGAAGTCGTGATGGTTCCTTCGTTCGAACAACTTACAGTGGGAAAGGTTGGGCCTACGATACGACCGGGGTAGACCAGGATAATTTTGTGCATGGCAGGTGGACCAGGATGGTCGACGCCCCACATGTCGGCGAATGAAAGTATTCTTTCCGATATAGTGGACGAGCAACGAGTATTCATTGTTTATTTTTTATGAAAGCTATTGTCTCCACTGTTACGACGGAGGAGTGTGAAACACTGCTGCCCAGTGAACTTGGCATGTGCACCACTCCCTCCTTCCTCGTGTAATGCCCAGGTTACAGCTTTTTCTCACTTTCTCTCTATCTATTTCCTCTCAAATGTTTTTTACCTTTCTTCTTTTAAGACACAATTGTTTTATGCCTTTTTTTAGAATTATTTTTTTATACCTAGGAGCACGTGTAGAGACGGGCTCTTACAGAGCCCACTCCTTGACTTTGTCAATGCCTCTCTCTCCTCCACATAAGGAGTACTACTTGCTTTGCATGCATGCGGCGGGCAGCTGGCGTCTTGAGGGGTCAGGGCGGTGAGAGCGGGCTCCGAAAGCGGTCCGGACTCTAGCATAATTTTGGTTTTTACAGTATTTCTTTCTCCATTTACAGGTAGGCCCGCGTAGATAGATAAAGAACACGAGCTGATGAGGCGCATGCGGACTGGTCAACCAGACAAATACGAAGCTATACGCTGAGCCAGGGACCGTATAATCACCATATCTCGTATACAATGATCAAAGTGAGCTATCAAGACAAGTTCAATGACCGCCAATGCATTTTACTCGATAATAAATGACCAGGATTGAAGGACCATTTAAACTTGTTTTATTTTTTCTACCTCTAAAAATATCCAAGACAATTTTATCAAATAGAGTATAGTTCCAGGAGATTGAGGATATTTTTATATCTGAAAAACTCCTCTTCTAGCCCCCTATCCTTTTTCTTGTATTGTTACTGTTTATCTAAATAAACAGGAAGTAAATGATAAAAGAAAAGGCTTTCCTGGGCCTCCCTAGGCCAACTTCCGCTCCGGCCCACCTAAGGCCATCCCGTCCCGCAGGCCGGCCCATCCTTCCCCCCAGCCCACCTAACCTAACCTAAACCTAGCCCGAGCCCCCCGTGCACCCCCTCCTCTCGGTCTCCCTCGCGCCGCCAGGAGACAGCGAGCGTGCTGCCTCGCTCGATCCCCTTTTCCCCTCCCTCTTCCTCTCACTCGCAGGGAGAGAGCAGAAAATCCAGTGATGCGCCTCCCTACGTTTCTCCTGATGCCGAGCTCCACCACGGGCCCTGACATCGGCGACCGGCGTCGTCCCATCCGCGCCTCCTCCTCCCTCCGCTTGGCCACGACGCCCCACGCCTCTCCGCTGCCTGCATCCCCATGGCGCCCGCGTTCCGTGATGAGGACATCAATACCATTGTTACACCCACAGCCCGTACTGTTACCTATACTGGACCAATTACTAGAGCGCACCAACGCCAATTAAATTACCAGGTACTTTCGTTTCTTGGTAATGATTCTAATGTTCATGAGATTATGATGCTGCCTAAATTGGATACATTTGTTTTGCTTAAAAATGAAGGGCCTAGCTTGGAGAAGGATGAACATTGGAGCAAGAACACGCATGGAGTTGATGGCATGCGCAAGGGGATCAAGAACGGAGTTACAAGTGATGATTTCAGGACTTTGAAGCCGCCATAAGGAGTGCATGAAGCCTTGGACGAAATATACAAGATGCCACTTCATAATATTCGTCCATAGGCTATTCTAGGTGCTGCGTCACCTTATTAATGGGCCAGGCCCATGTAATTTCGAAATACTTAAGTATAGGCTATTTTTAGAGTCCGTATGTGTGGGGAAACAAGAGTTAGGGTTGGTTTTGGACCCCACCCTCAAGGGCCACGAAATTCCCCCCTCTTCCTCCATATATACAGCCCTTACGGCGTCGTTTAGACTTTGGGTTTTGTTCAGATTAAAAGTTCGCCATAGCTGCAACTTCGCGTACTTCGTTTGTGTCCAACGACCAGACCAAGACGTCACAGAACCCCACCTTGATCAATAAAGCTTTCATCTTATATTCGCAATATCCCGATTTGCAATCTCAGTTTCTTGCTTGTTCTTTGTTTGCTCGCAGGAAACAGACCCTCGTGGTCAGGTTGATCGTGCTCCGGCGTGGTCAATAACCCTCGGAAGTTGGTTTAGCGATTGCTAAGGCGCGACGTCTCGCACGTTCGTAGTCGGATCGTCAAGGTCGACTCCCACAGAAAACGATAGCCACCATCTCATCGAAACATCGGGACACCTTAGCCTCTATCATTCCGTGCCCGAGGCCTCCTCCTCGACCTCGCATCCCTCGCCGTCTGCAACCTCCGTCCAGCGAGTGGTGCCGCGTATCCTCGCGCCTCCCGACCCGGTGCTCCCCTGCACATGCGCCCGAGGCCGCGGCTTCCTCGTCCCGGTCCATGGGGGACTCGCCGGAGCCCAGCCGTCGGACCAGCAGCTCCCGTGCCACGCCTCTGCTCCGCCCTCCGCCTTGCTGCCCCGACGTGCCTTGTCATCATTGCCTTGCTGCACCACGCTCGTTGCCGGACCTCGCGTCGCCGGCCCGCCGCCCTGGAGACTGCGCCCTGCCAGACCTCCCCTGCTGCTCCCTGCATCAGGCCTACCGCCGACCCTCCCATCCGCAAGCAACTCCGGCTGTTGCTGTTGTCGCAACGTCCCCAAACATGAGCATGACCATGGACGGCTACCTCCATATGGATTTCATCAAGTTCCGCTTCCACAAGTGTACCCCTACGTGTTGGATTTGTCAAGTACCGCACCGGAATGCCAAGTACATGGATTTGCCAAGTTCCCCTCCGAACATGTACGAATATGCCCGGTGATGCGACAAGTACCCCGACAACGTGTACATCTACTCCGTCAAGACCGGACTGACAAGTACCCCAACGTCGAGTGTACCACTACCATCGCCCCGAAGACGTTGGAGTCATCAAGTACCTCACCGAACGAACGTGAACGACTACCGTCGCAAGAACGGGACCGGAAAGTCCGAAGACCCCAAGTACCACGACACCGATGACATGAACATCTACGGAAACTCGTGCTTCAATAAACATGTACCACTACCATCGTCAAGCTCACGACAACCTCTACTGTCGACCCTAGAGCATGCGAGATCGACTACTTCCACTACAGCCGTCGCGAGAACGCCTACTTCCCTCCACGAACGAGAACCGTCCCCTTTGCACGCTCCGAAGGTATAACCCCGAGACAACGTCCGTGAACAAATGCTTGCGATGTTTGAGATGCTCGTGTTTGCACTGTGTCCAATTTGTCACTCGTTTCCTAGTCGCCAAATCGTGGGACACCTGGAATCCGGGGACGCCCCACCATCTTTTGCACACATCCGCATACTTCTCCTTTGCATTGGTATCTCAATCGAGTTACCGGAAC
>NC_053025.1:294329203-294489837 GCF_003073215.2 Triticum urartu | reverse complement strand
GTTGACGGATGGATACAGCTGGATGTAGGTATTGTTAGTTTGGGTGAGATATTATGCTTCCCTTGTATCCCCAACACGAGATTGCATAACCACAAAGTTTCGGGAGTTTATAAGTGGGAATTCAAGTAGCTCGTAGGACATCTTTCCAACAGACACATGATACGATATGGGATCTATCATATGTTTGTTTCCGGCTTATTTTGCAAGCCAATACTTTGTTTTTATTTTCAGTTGTGGTATTCGAGTTGCATCGATGTCAAGTGTTGATTCCATACCTTCCCTAAGCATATCTCTATGTGGATGCTAATCCTTCTTGATCATCAAAGTTGTCATCTCAATTCTATCTTCCAACCGATGTGCTTCTCTTCAAGTGGATCCGATCATTTCAACATCAGCAAGATCAATTATCAGTTCTTCTCAATGGTGTTCATTTCATTCGTCCCAAGCTGCCTTTGTTTTCCCGCCCTCCCATCCTTTTTCTTCAAGGACTCAGATTTCTTAATTAAGTATCATTTCATTGATGTGAAGTCTCTTCATTCTTTTCTTTCGATGTTCTTAACAACAACAACAACCCTCGTTGGAGGCATCGGCGAGAGGCATGACAATAGACCCAGTTAGGACCTTCCCATAAAGGAAAGTGTGGTTGCACTGGTCAGCTCGATATGGTGGCACAATGACTCAACCAACAATTCAATTTAATCTGGTTAAACTTGAATGCAATATGCTGAGCCATGATAAAATAACATGATGCAATTAAAATGCATGAGCATGATATAAGCATGGGGTGCGACAACCATATCAACAATGAATCATATCCAACTGAGCATGGCATAATGACGAGCATGAATATCACAAGTATAACACTACTCATAGCATAACATGACCACTAGCATCAACAATAAATACCATACAAGAACACATCAATAACATTACCAAGTAAACACCTAACCAACTATCAGCAAAGGAACAATGCATATTAACGGTACTCGGTAACCGATGTTAGTCATGCACCGAAGGACATGGCCAACCCAACATGTACTACTATCAAGCATGGCCAATATGTAAGTAATACTAGCAAGTAGAACATGATAACAGAGTGCAAGAAGATGTAGCATGACGGTAATCACCGATCCATAAGCATAACCAAAATAACGACAGCAGCAGCAAAACAAACATATAGTTATTAAAGATTCAAGTTGAAAACCAATTCTACTGCATGGCTATCATGCAAATGGTGTTGTGGCTTGCCTGGGGATGAAGAAGCCACAGGGAAGATGTGCGGAAAGATCGCAAAAGGATTCGCAGGAAACACTTCTCTCTCGAAAGGGGATGGTTAACGGCAAGGGAAAAATGGTCATTTTCAGTATGCGAAAACATAATGAAAGTGAAACCAACAGAACGGGCTCGACGAGACGAAGAAGTAGGCTTTGGAATCACCTCAAACGGAGTTACAGTTGCGGAGTTATGAGGTGTAGAATATCAGGGACCTATCTGTGAATATTTTCATCACCAACAAGTCCCTGAGTGGATAAGACAGAAACAGATTTTAGTATGCTTTCTAAGATAGAAAACCTACTTTCGGGCGAAAGAGGAAGGAAATACATTTTCAATGGAAGAAAACGTATTCTAAGAAAATACGCTTTAGGAAGACGGAAAGCGTATTTCGCAAACTACGTTTCCACTTACGCTAAGCTGGCAAGGGGGTGATCGGGTTGTCTCCTTCCTCTCGCTCTTGTGCTCCCGTGAGCAGAAGAGAGGAAGCAGCGGAAGGGCGCTAAGGGGGCTGGCCAGCTCCGGCGGCCTCCAGTCGAGCTGAGGCCACCAGCAGCCGCAGGGCGGTGCATCGCTCCCTCCTGGAGCAGCAGCAGCGCCGGGGAGAGGCAGGGGCGATGGCGGCTCACGGGGACAGGGGCGCATGCGGCGGACTCCGGCGATGGGCCCAGCCAACTCCGGCCACCTCTGGCCGAGCTGAGGGCACGGGCGAAACCGGGGCGGCAAGGGGGGCCTGTTCAAAGAGAGAGGGGTCGCCGGGGAGGAGTGGAGGACGTGGGGACGGAGGAGAACCGAGAGGAGACAGAGGCGGGCGGTGGTGATGATCTCCGGCGATGCGGGCACTCTGGCGAGGGGGCAAGGGGGTGGGGCGGCTCAGTGGGACAAGGGGAACTCGGTGGACGTTGTAGGAGGAGAAGAGGAGGCTCGGTTTGGTCGGAACCAAACCGAGGCCGAGGCGGCCATGGAGGACACAGGCGAACTCCGGCGAGATGGGTGATCCTGGTGACCAAATGAGGCGAGGGAGAGATGTGTGAGGTGCGGAGGACCTCGGGTGAGGTATATATAGCCGAGGAGAGGGCTCTAGAGCTTCACGGACAAGCTTCAATAGGACTCTAATGGTGGACAGTGGTTGGGCATCGCACGGGCATGGCGTTAGCGGCGCATTTATGGCGAACCACAATGAGCCACCGATGCAGGGCGACGAAGGGCATCATGGGGGAGCTCCAGGACATGAATGGAGGTCGAGACGACGAGGGAGACGACGGGAACAGTGGCCGGAACGAGCCAGAGCGCGAGTTTGCCATGACGCAAGCGTGATCACCACGCGCACTGGAGCAAATAGCTTGTTTTGGCCGGACCAACCGTGTCTAGTAGAATGACCTTAGTGCCCGGAGTCTAAATGAAGAAATAATTGGGTCTAGGGGCAAAGAAGAGATTTGCAAATGGCCCCAAAGCAAACCAGTGGTCAAGTGTTTGTGTTGTGCAGTGGGGACACCAGCTTGGTAACTCAGTAAATAAATTGTCTAGTGATGATCAAACACTAAGGTGATGTTGATCACCAAAAATCAGACTAAGAAGAGGAGTTTATATGAGGGTTGCTATATAAAGTGCCATACTGGCCAGATTAGGGGATTTTGAAGTTGCACTCACATACATGATTTTTCATGAGCTGCAGTTTGGAGGAGGTGAGTTATATGATCATATGAAGCTTCTGTAAAAGTTTCATGCCATTTGGAAATACCAAAATAGCACTTGCTTCCCAATGCTTCATTCTGACCAGAATTTTGGACAAATTGCAATGGGAAAATGGATTTATTAAATAGGACAAAACTTGGTGGAGAGAGTTTATATGGAAGGGATAATGCCCTGAAAAATTTTCAGCTTAAATGAAGCAATATAAAATATAGTTGCTTCACAAACTGAAAATCTGACCAGAAAACAAGATTTGGAGCTGGGCTCACATAGATGAGTTACATGAGCTCAAATTTGGTGGAGAATCATGATTTGATCATATGAAGGGCCTTGAAAAATTTCAACTCATTTGCGTATTCCTAGCTTGTACTTCCTTCACAAACCATTCCCCCAGACAGGAACTTTGAAAACTTGCTCAGAAATTATTTACTAGGCAAATGGAGTTGAATTTTGGCATGAGGCAATTAGTTGGACAGGAAAAGATGTCTGAAAAGTTTGGGGTCAATTGGGCAAAGTTAAATGGGACTTGCTTCACAAACTACCATTTAGGACAGAATATGAAAAGAATTATTTGAGGGTTATTTTTGAACATGGCAATGAAAAGTTTTGCCATATTTGAGGAAGATATGACCCAACCAATTTATGAGAATTATTTGGGAATTTTGGGAGTGATAGAAATATGGATTGCTTCACAACTTAGGGCACATTGGGTTATTCCTTTAATAGAAATGGAATATTCCCAATGAAATGAATACTGGGGTTTGGTCCAAGATGGAAATGGCAAGGTCTTGGGAAGAGTTTACAGATGACAAGACACTTTGGAAAGAAACAAGAGGTCATCTTCTTCAGTTTCCATACCACATAGCCACGGAAAAAGAAAAACCCAAGCAAAAACCTCAGAAAAACAAAAGAAAAAGAAAGGGCCAAAAATCAGGCTGTGACAGTTATCAGGTGGAGTTGCAGCAAGCGCTAAGCAAATATGGTGGCTAACATATGGGTACAAGAGTAAGATGAGAAACTAGGCAACGGTCGTAAAGCTAAAAGTGATCAAGAAGTGATCCTGAACTACTTACGTTCAATCATAACCCAACTGTGTTCACTTCCCGAACTCCGCCGAAAAGAGACCATCACGGTTACACACGCGGTTGATGCATTTTAATCAAGTTCTCTACAACCAGAGATTAACAAATTCCCATCTGCCACATAACCGCGGGCACGACTCTCGAAAGTTTATACCCTGCAGGGGTGTCCCAACTTAGCCAATCACAAACTCTCACGATCAATGAAGGATATTCCTTCTCCCAGAAAGACCCGATCAGTCTCGGAATCCCGGTTACAAGACATTTCAACAATGGTAAAACAAGACCAGCAAGACCACCCGATGTGCCGACAAATCCCAAAAGAAGTCGCACGTATCTCGTTCTCAGGGCACACCGGATGGGCAAGACGTTGGGTTGGCTGAGACCCTGGTTTCCCAGGGGGCACCGGACATCGCCCAGGTTGGACCAGCACTCAGAAGAACACTGGCCCGGGGGTTGAATTAAGATAATCCTCGGGTTAATTACTCCCTAAGCAAATTTTAGTTGTTATTAGGCAAATGTTAAAACCAAGTTTGGGCCTTGCTGGAGAAGTTTTATTCAAAGCAAACTGTCAAGGGGGTCCCATAACCCCAACCGCGTAAGGAACGCAAAATCAAGGAACATAACACCGGTATGACGGATACTAGGGCGGCAAGAGTGGAGCAAAACACCAAGAAAAAGGCTAAGCCTTCCACCCTTTGCCAAGTATATAGATGCATTAATTAAATAAGAGATATTGTGATATCCCAACATATTCATGTTCCAACATGCAACAACCTGCAAGGCACCTGCAACTAGCAACGCTATAAGAGGGGCTGAGAAAAAGTGGTAACATAGCCAAACAACAGTTTTCTAGGAAGTTGGGTTAGAGGCTTGACATGGCAATAAGGGAGGCATGATAAATAAGTGGTAGGTAGCGCGACATAGCGATAAAACGGACAACTAGCAAGCAAAGAGAGAAGTGATATCAGGGGTAACGATCATCTTGCCTGCAAAGTTCTCAGGGTTGTCGAAAGCTTGCTCCTTGTAAACATACTCAACAGGTTCCTCATTCACAAACTCATCTCCCGGCTCTACCCAAAGCAAGAACACAAGCAACGGAACAACAATCAAACACGGTGCAATGCACAAGCAACAAGATGCAAGACATGGCCTGGAATGCAAGATATGATGTGCAATGCATATGGGTACTCCGGAAGGGAAAAGATGAACATGGCATCAACTTGGCAAACCAAGCATGCCACAGGAAAGATTGAGTGATTTCGGTCCAAATCAATATAAGGATCACCGGAAACGGATGCACGGTTTGCAAATGACGAGCAAAACAAGAACGATGCAAAACTGTGCTTAACAACATCATAACACTTAAGATGCATCAGGAAACTATGCTACAGCACTCCAACATAGAAACAAAGCACATGGCAGTAAAGTATAGGTGAAGCTCTACAAATCATGAACATTGAGCTCCTGCTAGAACTCACCGGAACAAGCCTAAAACTGCATGGCAAAAATGCAAATGATAACAGTTTCACAGACTTCGTGAAAATACTAAACATGGCATAAACAGCATCAGGTAGCAATGTTCAAAGCTAGAAAACCACATGCTACAAGAACATATCAAGGCAACCAAAGGCATGGCATGCTAGTGCTAAAGGCAAAGAACAAAACTCCCTTAATGAACTTGAGCCAAAGATGCACAGAAAAGATGGTAGCATCAATGCAAACATGGCAAGTGATATGAACAGTTTCAGACTTGGTAGAAAACATAGCATGGTAGAAACAGATTCATGATAGCAACTTTCCAAGCTCAAGCCACTCACCAAAAAGCAGTACATGGCATCAGAAGGTAACCAACAGTAAGAAAACACATTTAGGAAGCTAAACATGGCAAGAGCAAGTTCATAGGGTGCATGGATCACTAGCAAAACACATGGCAAAAATGACCTTCATGTTAACAATCTGCCATCAACAATAATTAGGAAAAGTAGAGCATGGTAATGACAAGCTACACTATTCCATAATTACAACCAGAGGCAGGAATGGATAGAGCATAACCATATATTCAAAACACTCTTACTGAACTTCATCAAAATTTTCATGGATCAACTTGTGGCAACAAGTCAACATAGCAACATAATGTACCAAGAAAAGACTTGGCAAAAATACTAAGTGTCTGAAATCAGCAACATCATATAGCCTACTTTTGTATGCTTGTGCTAGTCACCACAGAGCTCACAAAAATACATGGCTTGCACCACTGTAAAGATAGCATGAAGATTCTCCAAAAACATGAGACATGATGCTCAAAGGATGCACAAACAAAATGCAATGAAAATGACAAATCAGTAAGTTATGATGAATTCCAGCAGCCAACATCATATAGCACTTTTGCAACAAATATTAAGGCATCAATATGGATAGTAACATGTATGCATGTGACACTAACAGGAAGAGCAACATGAGACGAACATTTTGATATATCATATGCGCAAATCGGAGCTACGGGCACGAAGATACGGCATGTCAAAGAGGTGCACATGAGATGAAATATTGGGGACTTAGAAAAATATACCCCTCGCAGATCTAGGGTTTGACCCGGGCACGGAACCCGAGGTTCGTCGGAGTTCGCCGGAGATGGGCCGGAGAGGTTAGGGGAGAGGCCGGCGAGGCGGATCCGGCCCGACCGGATCTGGCCGGCGACGAGGGGGCACGGCAGGGCGGCGGAGTAGGCACGGCAACGGCGGATGGCGAGGCGCATGGGCGGGCAGCTCCGGCGGGCTGCGGCAGTCCGCGCGATGGTCGGCGCGGAGGCGGGCGGCGGCACGAGGCGGCGGGGCGCGCGGGTGAGGCGGCGGCCAGCGGGAGGCGTCGGCCAGCGGGCGATGGGCCGGGAGGGCTTGCTGCGGGCTCGCGGGCCGCGGCGGCGCGCGAGCGGTGGGTGGACACATGGCGGGCGGTGGTTGGTTCGGGTGCGGCGGCGGACGCGTCCGGCGCCCGGCGGACGCGTCCGGCGCCCGGCGGACGTGTCTAGCGCAGAGGGTGGAGGTAGATCTAGGGTTTCGTCCGCAATTTGAGGAGGGGGAGGCATATTTATAGGTAGGGGAGTTAGGGGAGTCTAAATGAGGTGCAGTTTTTGTCCACGGGATCGTGATCCAACGACGGAGAGCATGGAGGGAGTTTAGATGGGCTAGTGGGCTGTTTTGGGGGGGTGTTGGGATGCAATGAGAGAGGGTTTTTGTACGGTTACCCGGTTAACCGTTGGGGCATCAAACAACCTCCAAATGGAACGAAATTTGACAGGAGGCCTACCGGTGATGTACCAAGGCCACTCGACAAACCTCAGCCCATTCCGAGAACGTTTTTCTCTTGCTCACAAAACGAGATCTGAGGGGTGCAACGGGTGCATGTGGGAGTGTTGGATTCCGAAACGGACAACGGGGAAAATGACCGGATGCATGAGACGAACACGAATGCCAATGAGATGCACATGATGACATGAGATAAAATGCATGACATAAGCAAAATGCAAAACAGAAGACAAAAACCCAACCACGGAGGATATAACATATCACATAGCCAGAAATGGCATGAGTTGGATTTACAATTATGGAATGTTACACCCGGGGCGTTACGACTCTCCACCACTACAAGAGGATCTCGACCCGAGATGTAGGACTGAAAGAACTCCAGATATTCGGAACGGAGGTGATCCTCGCGCTCCCATGTGGCTTCTCTGTCGGAATGGTGAGACCACTTAACTTTCAGGAATTCGATCAACTTGTTGCGAGTTTTGCGCTCGGTTTCTTCAAGAATGGCAACGGGATGCTCATGATAAGAAAAGTCTTCTTGGAGATCAATCTCTTCGAAGTTGATAGTGCGATCGGGCATCTTGAAGCACTTGCGAAGCTGTGACACGTGAAACACATCGTGCACATTTGTGAAGTTGGACGGAAGCTCGAGTTGATAGGCGAGGTCGCCTCTTTTGCCAATGATCTTGAAAGGACCCACGTATCTCGGGGCAAGCTTCCCTTTGATACCGAAGCGTTGAGTGCCTTTAATTGGAGAGCCGCGGAGGTAGACATGGTCTCCGATCTCGAAAGCCAAGTCGCAATGCTTGCTATCATAGTAACTCTTCTGGGGCGATTGCACGGCTTTGAGATTTTCACGGATGACTTTACACATTTCTTTAGCTTCTGTGATCAAGTCATTGCCAAGAAGTTGACGTTCATCAGTCTCGGACCAATTGAGAGGAGTACGGCACTTTCTGCCATATAGAATTTCGAATGGGGCCTTGCCTAAACTTGCTTGGAAGCTGTTGTTGTAGAAGAAATCGGCATATGGGAGACAATCTTCCCACTTCATATCAAAAGAGATGACACAAGCTCTGAGCATGTCTTCGAGGATTTGATTGACTTGCTCGTCTTGGCCACTTGTTTGAGGATGGAAAGTCATGCTGAAGCAAATGTTGGTGCCCATGGCATTCTGGAAGGAGTCCAAGAACTTGGAAGTGAAAATACTTCCACAGTCTAAAGAGATCAATTGCGGAATATCGTGCAACACAACAATTCTGGAGGTGTATAGCTCTGCCAGCTGAGCTGCCATGATAGATTCTTTGATTGGAAGGAAATGAGCCACTTTTACAACAAATATAGCATCATTCCCACGCTTGGACTTGGGAAATCCAGTGACAAAGTTCATTTCGATATGATCAAACTTCCATTCCGGAATAGTAAGAGGTTGGAGGAGACCAGCTGGTCTTTGATGTTCTGGTTTCACCCTTCGACAGACATCACATTCATTCACGAATTGAGCAATCTCTCGCTTCATTCGAGTCCACCAATACGATTGCTTGAGGTCATGGTACATCTTCGAACTGCCTGGATGAATGGAAAGAAGAGAATTGTGCGCTTTGTTCATTATTACCTTCCTTAGATCACCTTTAGGAACCACAATTCGGTCCTCGAAGAATAAGGTGTCCTTGTCATCAATGCGATAACACTTGTATGTGGGTAATCCCTTGGCAGCACCAAGTTTCACCTTCTTCACCATGGCATCAAGGAGTTGTGCCTCACGAATTTGGTCTTCCAAAGTTGGAGTGACTTGAAGGTTGGCAAGAAAACTTGAGGAACAACTTGGAGGTTGAGCTTGCGGAAAGCTTCACAAATATCCGACTGGAATGGCTTGAGAAGTTGTTGCAATAAGCCTTCCTGCTCAAATCATCTGCAATCACATTGGCCTTGCCTGGAGTATATTCAATACTTGGATTGTACTATTCAATCATTTCGACCCAACGAGTTTGTCAGAGGTTGAGGTTGGGTTGAGTGAAGATATATTTGAGGCTCTTGTGATCGGTGAAAATGTCCACTTGCCTTCCCAACAAGAGATGTCTCCATGTTATTAATGCATGGACAACTGCCGCCAACTCAAGATCGTGAGTGGGGTAGTTCCTTTCGTTGGGCCTCAACTGACGAGAAGTATAGGCCACAACTTTATTCTCTAGCATTAGCAAGGCACCGAGACCTTCCAACAAGGCATCACAGAAAACTTTGAATGGCTTGGACTCATTAGGAGTTAGGACAGGAGTTGAGACGAGTTTCTCTTTGAGAGTGTTGAAAGTAACGTCACACTCAAGCATCTAGGAATACTTGACATGCTTCTTGAGGAGGTTGGAAAGAGGCTTTGCAATCTTTGAGAAATTGTCAATGAATCTTCGGCAATAGCTTGCAAGCCCAAGGAAACTGCGGAGCTGCTTGACATTCTGGGGAGGCTCCCAATTCACAATTGCGGAAACCTTCTCCGGATTAACAGCAATGCCCTTAGCGGAGATGATGTGACCAAGGTAAATAACTTCATCAAGCCAAAACTCACATTTGGAGAACTTTGCGTAGAATTGATACTCTCTTAGGTTGTCGAGCACCAATTGCAAATGTTTGGCATGATCCTTCTTATTCTTGGAGAACACCAAGATATCATCGAGATACACCAGGATGAATTCATTTGTGTAGGGGTTGAAGATGAAGTTCATCATACGAGAGAATGTTGTAGGGGCATTGACAAGGCCGAAAGACATGACAGTATATTCATAAGAACCAAAGCTTGTTCTGAATGTTGTCTTGGGGATATCTTCTTCACGAATACGAATCTGATGATAACCCATACGGAGGTCAAGCTTGGAGAACACCTTTGCACCTTTAAGTTGCTCGAATAGCTCATTGATGTTGGGAAGTGGGTACTTATTCTTGATTGTCTTCTTGTTCAATAGACGGTAATCGACGCAAAGTCGGTCCGTGCCATCCTTCTTCTGGACAAAAAGAACACCACAACCCCACGGAGATGAACTCGGTCTGATCAAACCCAGACGCTCTTGTTCATCGAGTTGTTTCTTCAATTCTTTCATCTCCTTTGGCCCAAGCTTGTATGGACGCTTGCAAACGGGTTTGGTACCGGGCTCAATATCGATAACGAACTCAACTGGCCTGTGAGGAGGCATACCCGGAAGCTCTTCTGGAGAGGCATCTTGGCACTCACAAACAACTGGAATCTGAGAAATAGCGTCTAACTCGCACTTCTCATTGAGGGAAAACAACCGAATGGTTTCGTCACGAGCGGCATATATGATCACATCCTTAGAAGAGTGTGTCAATTTAATCTCCCTGGCAGCACAATCAAGGTAAGCCTTGTGCTTAGAGCGCCAAATCCATGCCGAGAATTAGATCAATATCCGAGTTGCCAAGAACCATTGGAGAAGCCATAAATTTATAATTGCCCATGTTGATGCCAACATCCGGAACCATCATTTTGGTATTCATGAACAAACCCGGAGAGGAAACCGATATCGGCCTAGGCAAATCAACAATACGCAAATTGTGCATGGATGCAAAAGGCCTTGATATGAATGAAATAGATGCACCAGTATCAAATAAAACTTTTGCAGGAATATCATTAAGTGGGAGACTACCCATGATCACTTCTGAAGAATCCTCTGCTTGAGTTGCATTCATCATGTTCATCCTTGCAAACTTGGGATTATGCATGACCACTGCACTACTTGAAGACCTCATAGGAGGAGGACGCAGAAGGCGCCTTTGGTTGAAGCACTTGTTTTCATAGTGACCTTTCTGCTGACACTTGTTGCAAGTAACTTCTGAGAGCGTGCGATGATAAGGAGGAGGAGCACCTGTCCTCGAAGCTTGAGTCTGAGACCTGTTCTGATAGCAGGGGTTGGGGGGGGGGGAAAGATCCATGGCCACCTTTGTTCTTCTACTGTGTAACTCCCTCGATGCGACTATAGCTCCCATGTGTCGAGGCACGACTTAGAGACATAATCGCATTGAAGGCATATGTCGCAAGTTAGGCAATCTTCACAACATCCCATGTAATATATAGATAATAAAAGGGGAGATAACATAGTTGGCTTACACTCGCCACGTCAATCAAGTACATAAATAACATTACATCATCCAAACACTCATGGCCCGACTACGGCGCCAAAATAAAAGATAACCCAACATGCGACACGGTCCCGATCACCCCCAACTGGGCACCACTACTGATCATCAGGGAAAGACACATAGTATCGTTGAGAGTCCTCGTCGAACTCCCACTTGAGCTCAAGCGCGTCACCTGGAGCGGAATCATCAGGCCCTGCATCTGGTTTGGAAGTAATCTGTGAGCCACAGGGACTCAGCAATCTCGCACCCTCGCGATCAAGACTATTTAAGCTTATAGGTAAGGCAAGGTAAATATGTGGAGCTGCAGCAAGCGACTAGCAAATATGGTGGCTGTCCTGTTCGCAAAAGAGAGCGAGAAGAGGATGCAAAGCGCGAGCGAGAAACTAGAGGACAACCTGTGCAAGCATTACTCCAACACCGTGTCCACTTCCCGGACTCCGCCGAGAAGAGGCCATCACGGTAACACACTCAGTTGATTCATTTTAATTAAGTTAAAGTTCAAGTTATCTACAACTGGACATTAACAAATTCCCATCTGCCCATAACCGCGGGCACGGCTTTCGAAAGTTCAAAACCCTGCAGGGGTGTCCCAACTTAGCCCATCACAAGCTCTCACGGTCAATGAAGGAATAGACCTCCTCCCGAGACATTCCGATCAGACTCGGTATCCCGGTTCTACAAGACATTTCGACAGGGTAAAACTAAACCAGCAACACCGCCCGAATGTGCCGACAAATCCAGATAGGAGCTGCACATATCTCGTTCTCAGGGCACACTCAGATGAGCTCTCCATACAACTAAAACCAAACCTCGAGTTTCCCCGAGGGGGCGCTGCACAGGACTCTAGTTTGGACCAACACTCAAAGGAGCGCTGGCCCGGGAGGGTAAAATAATGATGACCCTTGGGCTGGCCGACCCAAGGGAAAGAAAAGGCTAGGTGGAGAATGGTAAAACCAATGTTGGGCATTGCTGGAGAAGTTTTAATTCAAGGCGAACTGTCAAGGGGTTCCCATTATTACCCAACCGCGTAAGGAACGCAAAATCCGGGAACATAACACTGATATGACGGAAACTAGGGCGGCAAGAGTGGAACAAAACACCAGGCATAAGGCCGAGCCTTCCACCCTTTACCAAGTATATAGATGCATTAATTAAATAAGATATATAGTGATATCCCAACAAGTAAACATGTTCCAACAAGGAACAACATCTCCATGTTCCAACAAGGAACAAACTTCAATCTTCACCTGCAACTAACAACGCTATAAGAGGGGCTGAGCAAAACGGTAACATAGCCAATCAACGGTTTGCTAGGACAAGGTGGGTTAGAGGCTTGGTTCAACAATATGGGAGGCTTGATAATCAAGTGGTAGGTATTGCAGCATAGGCATAGCAAAAGAGCGAGCATCTAGCAAGCAAAGATAGAAGTGATTTCGAGGGTATGATCATCTTGCCTGAAATCCCGCAAGGAAGAAGAACGAGTCCATGAAGAAGACAAACGGACGTAGACGAATGGGTCCTCACAAACGCGACATTACCGGAACCAACCTGAAGAAGCAAACACCGAAAAGAAGCACACAACATAGTAAACAACCAACACATGAACATGGTATGATATGCGGGATGCGGTATGCGATGCATATGCATGATTTGACAAGGAATGATTGAACCTGGCCTCAACCTGGAAATCCAAGTGTGCCAATGGAAAGGTGAGATGAAATCGCTTGAAAACGATATAAAGATCACCGGAATCGGAGTTACGGTTTGGAAATGGCAAGCTATTCGAATATGACCACGTTCTGCGATTTACAGCAAGTAGCCATCTAAATGCAACAAGATGAACATGCTACAGCACTCAAGCATGGCAATAAAATACATGGCAGGGATCCATTCATGATGCTTAACAAAAGATGAACACTGAGCTAGGGCCAATTCATCCATTAACAGGTTCAAACAAGCATGGCAAAAATGCATTTGGTAAACAGATTTCAGACTTGGTGAAATTAACACTTGTCTGGAATTCAGATCAGGTAGCACTCTTTGAAGCATGAAAACTATATGCTACAGGACCTGAACATGGCAAAGTAAAGCATGGCATGGAGCTACTCAAAGAGCTTAACAAAAGTCCCTTAGTGACCTTGAGCCAAAAGGGATCAGAAAATACAATTGCAAGCATGTGAACATGGCAAAAACATAATCAGACTCTCAGACTTAGTGAAAAACTGGAGCATGCAAATCAGATATCAAGTAGGCATGTTTACGAGCTCGATGCACTCACTACAGAGCAAGTCATGATAATCTAAGCATACACCCATCAAGAATACACAGAATGCAAGCTAGACATGGCAAGACCAATAACATAGCATGCACGGATCAACTACAACATCATCGGCAAAATCGCTAACAAGTAGACAATCTGCCAAGATTCACGAAATAGCAAAAGTAGAGCTCGATTGACTCAAGCTAGGGTGCTCCATAATTGCAAACAAAGACATGGATGGATAGAGCACTACAATATTAACAAAACATCCTTACTGATCATCCTCAAAAGAGGCACGGATCACTAGGAAACAACATGAACATATGGCATAATGAAATAAACAGACCAAGGACTTAGTGGAAATGCTAAGTCCCTGAAATCAGCATTACCAAGTGCACCACTTTGCAAGCTTGTGCTAGTCACCACACACATCACAAAAATACATGGTTGCACCTCTGGAAAGATGGCAAAACCCTTAACAAAACATATGTAGAGCTCAGGGGCATATCATGCACACAATAATTATGGCAAAAATGACAAATATCTAATTGGAGCAGCAGATCTGACGATTAACTCAAGTAGCACTCTTCTAACAGCATTTCGGGCATCAAGATGAACTTAAATGAAAATGATGCAATGAGATGAAATGATGTACTCTCTGAGGCGAACATTTTGATATGCTATATGCATGAATCGGAGCTACGGATGCAAGTTACGATGCGATGAAATATGCAAAAAAATTACAGGGACTTGGTAGAATTCTCACCCCCTCGTGAGATCTAGGGTTTGTGCACGCGAACTGAGGCATGGCAGATCTTGCCGGAGTCAACAGGGCGGCGGCCGGATCTGGCCGGACTTGCCCCGGGAAGAGGAAGGAGGCGGTCGGGGAGGCGTGCGGCGGCGCGGAGGCGGAGGAGGTCCGGCGGGTCACGCCGGGCGGCGATGCGACGGCGCACGGCGCGGCGACTGCGCCGGCGAAGGGCGGCGGTGGCCGGAGCAGCGACCATGGGCGGCGGGGCGGCGGCGACCCACGGCGGCGGAGGCGGCTCGGGCGGAGCTGGATCCGGGCGGCGATGCTTCTAGGCGGCGGGGCGCGCGATGGGCCTCGGGGGCCCGGTTCGGGCCGCCCGGGCCGGCGGCGGAGAAGGCGGTGGCGGGACAGGTGGCGGGAGGCGATTGGCGCGGACGACGGAGCGGACATGTCCGGGCGCGGTGGAATGTGTTTGGCGGCGCGATGGAGAAGAAGGTTAGGGTTTCATCCGCGAAAATTTCGGGGATGGCCACATATTTATAGGTAGAGGGAGCTAGGAGAGTCCAAATGAGGTGCGGTTTGCGGCCACGCAATCGTGATCGAACGACCGAGAGGATGGAAGGGGTTTTGGTGGGTTTTGGGACAACTTGGAGGGGTGTTGGGCTGCAACACACACAAGGCCTTTTCAGTCCCTCGGTTAACCATTGGAGCATCAAACGAAGTCCAAATGGTACGAAACTTGACTGGCGGTCTACCGGTAGTAAACCAAGGCCGCTTTGCAAGTCTCGGTCCAATCCAGAAATGTTTAATCCCCACACATGAGAATAAGGTAGAAATGACCACCAGAGGAGAACGGAACGCCGGAATGCAAAACGGATAACGGGGAAAATGCTCGGATGCATGAGACGAACATGTATGCAAATGAAATGCACATGATGACACGATATGCAAGGCATGACACGCAAGCAATGACAAGGCAACAACAGCGAATAACTGGACGACACCTGGCACATCGGTCTCGGGGCGCTACATACTGGTAGGGCTGGCGAAACGGAGGAGGCGGAGGAAGCCATAACTTCTGTTGCTTAGCTGCCACTTGAGAGGAAGAAGACGATTGAAATGCATCCCTGATTCTCTTCTTTGAAGCCTCACACTTGAGCTGAGCACCTTCTTGCTTGAGGGCCATGTTATAGAACTGATCGAACTGAGTAGGCTCAATAAGAATGAGTGCTAACTGCAGATCCTCTCTAAGGCCACCCCTGAAGTGATAGATCATGCTCTTTTCATCAGGAACGTCCTACCTTGCGAAGCGAGCAAGTTTCTGAAACTAGATGTTGTGTTGATACACCATGCTTCCTTGCTTGAGATTGCGGAATTCCTCATGCTTGCTCTCGACAACACTTGTTGGAATGTGATGAGCTTTAAAATCCCGGCAGAAGTCATTCCAGGTAATCACTCGACCTCCTTTGGAATCCTTGTATTGTTGATACCAATTAGTGGCTTGGTCCTTGACCTGAAAAGAAGCGAACTTGACGTAGTCCTCAAGCCTGACATTGCTACATTCAAAATGCTTGCTGATGTCCACGAGCCAATCATCGGCGTCCATGGCCTCAGCACAGTTGCTAAAAGACTTTGGCTGATTTGCAAGAAACTGGTTGAGGGTAGCAAACTGAGGCTGATTGTTGAATTGCCCTTGACCTTAATTCCCTTGGTTGCCTTGACCTTGGTTGCGCTCTTGCAAGAGTTGCAAAAGCATCCGGGTGTTGGCGTTGGTGGCTGCCATGACAGCTTGCCATGCTTCCAGAGGCGGAGGAGGTGGAAGAGGCAGAGGGTTCGCCTGATCTCCATCATTGCGGTCTGGGTTCAGATGCGTTGGAGGAGCCATCCTGAAGAGGGTGACATCCGTTAGAACCATGATAAACAGAGAGACAAGCTGAATCAATGGATAGAAATTGCGACATATAGTCTTCACAATTAACATTCGAACAGAGATTGAATGAATGAATTCCAAAGTTAACATTACACGACCATTATGGTGAGAAGCCACTTAAACAAAGGTTGATGAATGAAACAACAAGGTATGACTGGAAAAAATAAATGGTAAGGATCACCCAATGACATACCAATTATCTGCCGGAAGAATAACTAGAGCTATTTTAATTCCCACCTATTAACTCCCGAAACTTTCTGGTTATGCAATCTGGTGTTGGGGATACAGGGAGGCACAATATATATCACACAACTAACAAGCCCTACGCTCCAACTGTATCCATCCGTTAACATATAACCAAGAAAACTCTGAAAATCGTGTACCTCAACCTTTGAAAAGCATCCATTATACGAGCTGTGGCAATACTCCCGAACTCCCTCCCCAGTACTAGGTGGCATCGAGGTTATCTCACCAGTAACTGCATAAAATAGATTTTCGATGTTGGCGAACTCAGGTATTCCAGAACTGCAACGATAAAATTGTGACGACAACACCTTGGAGCTCAACTCCCCGGGACACTGCCACAACCCCTAAATGTCAGGAGGCACCAAGAACAATGTTCTCGTCACAAGAATCGGAACGATCCGAAGATACCCGTGTGATCCTAATTTTTTTTAGTGAAATTGGGGAGAGGAAACTCAAAACATCTACGTCAGGAGACCTCACCAGAGCGACGAAGGGGACTGAGGAGTAAAAAGAATACTACTCTCTGATATATATAATCCTAAGACTCAAAACAGGTTTGTTCTAGACTCAACAACGTCAGCGATTCGATCAAGCAGGGGGCTCCTAAGTCGGGGATGGCTCTGATTACCAACTTGTAACGCCCAAGATGCGGCTATATCTTCCACGTGTCGAGGCACGACTTAGAGGCATAACTGCATTTTGGTTTTGTCGCAAGAAGGGTCATCTTCACACAATCCCATGTACAAGAACAAGGATAAATAAATAGTTGGCTTATAATCGCCATGTCACACAATGATCAAATAATTCATACATCATTCAGAGTACACACAAGAACCCAAATGAAAACAAGACAACCCCAAATGCTAAATCCCGATCGTCCCAACTAGGCACCACTATTGATCATCCGGAAAAGACACGTAGTAACAGCCAAGGTCCTCGTCGAACTCCCACTTGAGTTCGGTGGCATCACCTGCACTGGTATCATCGGCACCTACAACTGTTTTGGTAGTATTTGTGAGTCACGAGGACTCAGCAATCTCAAAACCCGCGAGATCAAGACTATTTAAGCTTATGGGTAGGATGTGGTAATGAGGTGGAGTTGCAGGAAGCGATAAGCAAATATGGTGGCTAACATACGAGTACAAAAGTAAGATGAGAAACTATGCAATGGTCATAAAGCTAGAAGTGATCAAGAAGTGATCCTGAACTACTTACGTTCAATCATAACCCAACCGTGTTCACTTCCCGGACTCTGCCGAAAAGAGACCATCATGGTTACACACGCGGTTGATGCATTTTAATTAAGTCAAGTGTCAAGTTCTCTACAATCGGATATTAATAAATTCCCATCTGCCACATAACCACGCGCACGACTCTCGGAAGTTTATGCCCTGCAGGGGTGTTCCAACTTAGCCCATCACAAGCTCGCATGATCAACGAAGGATATTCCTTCTCCCGGAAAGACCCGATCAGTCTCGGAATCCCGGTTACAAGACATTTCGACAATGGTAAAACAAGACCAGCAAGACCGCCCGATGTGCCGATAAATCCCGATAGGAGTCACACGTATCTCGTTCTTAGGGCACACTGAATGTGCAAGACATCGGGTTGGCTGAGACCCTGGTTGCCTAGGGCGCACCGGACATCGCCCAGGTTGGACTAGCACTCAGAGGAACACTGGCCCGGGGGTTGAATTAAGATAATCCTCGGGTTAATTACTCCCTAGGAAAATTTTAGTTGTTATTAGGAAAATGTTAAAACCAAGGTTGGGCCTTGCTGGAGAAGTTTTATTCAAAGCGAACTATCAAGGGGGTCCCATAACCCCAACCGTGTAAGGAACGCAAAATCAAGGAATGTAACACCGGTATGATAGAAACTAGGGCGGCAAGAGTGGAACAAAACACCGAGAAAAAGGCTAAGCCTTCCACCCTTTGCCAAGTATATAGATGCATTAATTAAATAATAGATATTGTGATATCCCAACATATCCATGTTCCAACATGGAACAACCTGCAAGGCACCTGCAACTAGCAATGCTATAACAGGGGCTGAGCAAAAGCGATAACATAGCCAAACAACGGTTTGCCGGGAAGGTGGGTTAGAGGCTTGACATGGAAATAAGGGAGGCATGATAAACAAGTGGTAGGTAGCATGACATAGCGATAGAATGAACAACTAGCAAGCAAAGGTAGAAGTGATATCGGGGGTAATGATCATCTTGCCTGCAAAGTTCTCAGGGTTGTCGAAAGCTTGCTCCTCGTAAACGTACTCAATAGGTTCCTCGTTCACGAACTCGCCTCCCGGCTCTACCCAAAGCAAGAACACAAGCAACGGAACAACAATCAAACACAATGCAATGCACAAGCAACATGATGCAAGACATGGCATGGAATGCAAGATATGATGTGCAATGCCTATGGGTACTCCGGAAGGGAAAAGATGAGCATGGCATCAACTTGGCAAACCAAGCATGCCACAGGAAAGATTCAGTGATTTTGGTCGAAATCGATATAAGGATCACCAGAAACGTATGCACGGTTTGCAAATGACGAGAAAAACAAGAACGATGCAAAATTGTGCTTAACAGCATCACAACACTTAAGATGCATCAGGAAACTATGCTACAGCACTCCAACATAGCAACAAAGCACATGGCAGTAAAGTATAGGTGAAGCTCTACAAATCATGAACACTGAGCTCCTGCTAGAACTCACTAGAACAAGCCTAAAACAGCATGGCAAAAATGCAAATGATAATAGTTTCACAGACTTGGTGAAAATACTAAACATGGCATAAACAGCATCAGGTAGCAATGTTTAGCGCTAGCAAACCACATGCTACAGGAACATATCATGGCAAAAAATGGCATGGTATGCTAGTACTAAAGGAAAAGAACAAAACTCTCCTAATGAACTTGAGCCAAAGATGCATAGAAAATATGGTAGCACCAATGCAAACATGGCAAGTGATATGAACCGATTCAGACTTGGTAGAAAAACATAGCATGCCAGAAACAGATTCATGATAGCAACTTTGCAAGCTCAAGCCACTCACCACAAAGCATTACATGGCATCACAAGGTAACTAACGGTAAGAAGACACATTTCTGAAGCTAAACATGGCAAGATCAAGTTCATAGGGTGCATGGATCACTAGCAAAACACATGGAAAAAATTAACTTCATGTTAACAATCTGCCAGCAACAATATTTAGCAAAAGTAGAGCATGGTACTGACAAGCTACCCTACTCCATAATTACAACCAGATGCATGAATGGATAGAGCATAACCATATCTTCAAAACACTCTTACTAAACTTCATCAAAATATGCATGGATCAACTTGTGGCAACAAGTCAACATAGCAACATAATGTACAAGGAAAAGACTTGGCAAAAATACTAAGTGTCTGAAATCAGCAACATCATATACCCTACTTTGTATGCTTGTGCTAGTCACCATAGAGCTCACAAAAATACAAGGCTTGCACCATGTCAATATGGCATGAAGATGCTCCTAAAACATGTAGACATGATGCTCAAAGGATGCACACACAAAATGCAATGAAAATGACAAATCAGCAAGTTATGATGAATTCCAGCAGCCAACATCATATAGCACTTTTGCAGTGAAGATTAAGGCATCAATATTGACAGTAACATGCATGAAAATGACACTAACATGAGTAGCAACACGAGACGAACATTTCGATATATCATATGCGCAAATCGGATCTACGGACAAGGAGATATGGCATGTCAAAGAGTTGCACATGAGATGAAATATTGGGGACTTGGAAAAATATACCCCTCGCGGATCTAGGGTTTGACCCGGGCGTGGAACCCGAGGTTCGCCGGAGTTCATCGAAGATGGGCCGGGGAGGTCGGGGGAGAGGCCGGCGAGGCGGATCTCGTCCGGCCCGACCGGATCTGGCCGGCGACGAGGGGGGCGCGGCGGGGCGGTGGAGTAGGCGCGGCGACGACGGACGGCGAGGCGCGCGGGCGGGCAGCTCTGGCGGGCAATGGCGGTCGGCGTGGTGGCGAGGCGCGCGAGCGAGGTGGCGGCAAGCGGGAGGCGGCGGTACCCAGGTGATGGGCTGGGAGGGCCTGCTGTGGGCTCACAGGCCGCGGGTGGACACGTGTCGGGCGGTGGTTGGTCTGGGCGCGGCGGCGGACGCGTCCGGTGCCCGCGGACTGATGTCTACCACACAACCTTCTTCTTGTAGACGTTGTTGGGCCTCCAAGTGCAAAGGTTTGTAGGACAGTAGCAAATTTCCTTCCAGTGGATGACCTAAGGTTTATCAATCTGTGGGAGGCGTAGGATGAAAATGGTCTCTCTCAAACAACCCTGCAACCAAATAACAAAGAGTCTCTTGTGTCCCCAACACACCCAATACAATAGTAAATTGTATAGGTGCACTAGTTCGGCGAAGAGATGGTGATACAAGTGCAATATGGATGGTAGATATAGGTTTTTGTAATCTAAAAATATAAAAACAGCAATGTAACTAATGATAAAGGTGAGCGAAAACGGTATTGCAATGCGTTGAAACAAGGCCTAGGGTTCATACTTTCACTAGTGCAAATTCCCTCAACAATAATAACATAATCGGATCATATAACTATCCCTCAACATGCAACAAAGAGTCACTCCAAAGTCACTAATAGCAAAGAACAAACGAAAAGATTATTGTAGGGTACGAAACCACCTCAAAGTTATCCTTTCTGGTCGATCTATTCAAGAGTCCGTAGTAAAATAACATGAAGCTATTCTTTCCGTTTAATCTATCCTAGAGTTCTTACTAGAATAACACCTTAAGACACAAATCAACCAAAACCCTAATGTCACCTAGATACTCCAATGTCACCTCAAGTATCTGTGGGTATGATTATACGATATGCATCACACAATCTCAGATTCATCTATTCAACCAACACAAAGAACTTCAAAGAGCACCCCAAAGTTTCTACCGGAGAGTCAAGACGAAAAAGTGTGCCAACCCCTATGCATAAGTTCACGAGGTCACGGAACTCGCAAGTTGATCACCAAAACATACATCAAGTGGATCACGTGAATATCCCATTGTCACCACAGATAAGCACAGGCAAGACATACACCAAGTGTTCTCAAATCCTTAAAGACTCAATCCGATAAGATAACTTCAAAGGGAAAACTCAATTCATCACAAGAGAGTAGAGGGGGAGAAACATCATAAGATCCAACTATCATAGCAAAGCTTGCGATACTCAAGATCGTGCCGAATCAAGAACACGAGAGAGAGAGAGAGAGATCAAACACATAGCTAGTGGTACATACCCTCAGCCCCGAGGGTGAACTACTCCCTCCTCGTCATGGAGAGCGCCGGGATGATGAAGATGGCCACCGGAGAGGGATTCCCCCTCCGGCAGGGTGCCGGAACGGGTCTAGATTGGTTTTCGGTGGCTACGGAGGCTTGCGGCGGCGGAACTCCCGATCTAGGTTTCTTTCTGGAAGTTTGGGTATATATAAGAGGTGTTGGAGTCGGCAACAAGTCAAGGGGGTCCCCGAGGCGGCCACGAGGTAGGGGGCGCACCCCACACCCTCGTGGGTGCCTCGGGGCTCTTCTGGCCCATCTCCGGTACTCCGTTGGCTTCTTCTGGTCCAAAAATTATCTCCGTGAATTTTCGGATCAGTTGGACTCCGTTTGGATCAATTGGACTCCGTTTGGTTGTCCTTTTCTGCAATACTCAAAAACAAGGAAAAAACAGAAACTGACACTGGGCTCTGGGTTAATAGGTTAGTCCCAAAAATCTTATAAAATAGCATATAAATGCATACAAAACATCCAATGTTGATAATATAATAGCATGGAACAATCAAAAATTATAGATACGTTGGAGACGTATGAAGCATCCCCAAGCTTAATTCCTGCTCGTCCTCGAGTAGGTAAATGATAAAAACGTAATTTTTAATGTGGAATGCTTCCTAACATAATTTTCAATGTAATTTTCTTTATTGTGGCATGAATATTCAGATCTGAAAGACTCAAGACAAAAGTTTAATATTGACATAAAAATAATAATACTTCAAGCATACTAATAAAGCAATCATGTCTTCTCAAAATAACATGGCCAAAGAAAGCTATCCCTACAAAATCATATAGTCCGGCTATGCTCTATCTTCATCACACAAAATATTTAAATCATGCACAACCCCGATGACAAGCCAAGCAATTGTTTCATACTTTTGATGTTCTCAAACCTTTTCAACTTTCACACAATACATGAGCGTGAGCCATGGACATAGCACTATAGGTGGAATAGAATGGTGGTTGTGGAGAAGATAAAAAGGAGAATATAGTCTCACATCAACTAGGGTATCAATGGGCTATGGAGATGTCCATCAATAGATATCAATGTGAGTGAGTAGGGATTTCCATGCAACGGATGCACTAGAGCTATAAGTGTATGAAATCTCAAAAAGAAACTAAGTGGGTGTGCATCCAACTTGCTTGCTCACGAAGGCCTAGGGCATTTTGAGGAAGCCCATCATTGGAATATACAAGCCAAGTTCTATAATGAAAGATTCCCACTAGTATATGAAAGTGACAACATAGGAGACTCTCTATCATGAAGATCATGGTGCTACTTTGAAGCACAAGTGTGGTAAAAGGATAGTAGCATTACCCCTTCTCTCTTTTTCTCTCATTTTTTTGTTTTTGTTTTGTTTTTTGTTTTTTGGTCTTTCTTTTTTTATGGCCTCTTTTTTCTCTTATTTTTATTTTTCGCCCGGAGTCTCATCCCGACTTGTGGGGGAATCATAGTCTCCATCATCCTTTCCTCACATGGGACAGTGCTCTAATAATGATGACCATCACACTTTTATTTACTTACAACTCAAGAATTATAACTCGATACTTAGAAAAAAATATGACTCTATGTGAATGCCTCCGGTAGTGTATCGGGATGTGCAATGAATCAAGAGTGACATGTATGAAATAATTATGAATGGTGGCTTTGCCACAAATACAATGTCAACTACATGATCATGCAAAGCAATATGACAATGATGGAGCGCGTCATAATAAACGGAACGGTGGAAAGTCGCATGGCAATATATCTCGAAATGGATATGGAGATTCCATAATAGGTAGGTATGGTGGCTGTTTTGAGGAAGATAAATGGTGGGTTTATGGTACCGGCGAAAGTTGAGCGGTACTAGAGAGGATAGCAATGGTGGAAGGGTGAGAGTGTGTATAATCCATGGACTCAACATTAGTCATAAAGAACTCACATACTTATTGCAACAATCTATTAGTTATCGAAACAAAGTACTACGCGCATGCTCCTAGGGGGATAGATTGGTAGGAAAAGACCATCGCTCATCCCCGACCGCCACTCATAAGGAAGACAATAAAAAAATCATGCTCCGACTTCATCACATAACGGTTCCCCATACGTGCATGCTACGGGAATCACAAACTTTAACACAAGTATCTCTCAAATTCACAACTACTCAACTAGCATGACTCTAATATCACCATCTTCATATCTCAAAACAATCATCAAGTATCAAACTTCTTATAGTATTCAATGCACTCTATATGAAAGTTTTTATTATACCCATCTTGGATGCCCATCATATTAGGACTAGTTTCATAACCAAAGCAAATTACCATGCTGTTTAGGACTCTCAAAATAGTATAAGTGAATCATGAGAGTCCATCTGTTTCTTCAAAATAAAACCACCGCCATGCCCTAAAAAGATATAAGTGAAGCACTAGAGCAAATGACAAACTACTCCAAAAGATATAAGTGAAGATCAATGAGTAGTCGAATAATTATGCAACTATGTGAAGACTCTCTAACATTTAAGAATTTCAGATCTTGGTATTTTATTCAAACAGAAAGCTGGACAAAATAAAATAAAATGACGCTGCAAGCAAAACACATATCATGTGGTGAATAAAAATATAGCTCCAAGTAAGGTTACCGATGAACAAAGACGAAAGAGGGGATGCCATCCGGGGCATCCCTAAGCTTAGGCTCTTGGTTGTCCTTGAATATTATCTTGGGGTGCCTTGGGAATCACCAAGCTTAGGCTCTTGCCACTCCTTCTTCCATAGTCCATCAAAACTTTACCCAAAACTTGAAAACTTCACAACACAAAACTTAACAGAAAACTCGTAAGCTCCGCTAGTATAAGAAAATGAATCACCACTTAGGTATTGTTGTGAACTCATTCTAAATTCATATTGGTGTAATATCTACTGTATTCTAATTTCTCTATCGTTCATACCCTCCGATACTACTCATAGATTCATCAAAATAAGCAAACAACACAATGAAAACAGAATCTGTCAAAAACAGAATAGTCTGTAGCAATCTATAGGTTTCGAATACTTCTGTAACTCCAACAATTCTGATAAATTAGGATGACCAAGAAAATTTGTATATTGATCTACTGCATTTGGAGTTGGTATTTTATCGCTCTTTGGTAAAAATGAAAATTATTCTCGTGACCGCATACTTTTTTGTTTTTATCAGCAAGTTCAAACAACAATCACCCAAGAAGATCCTAAAGGCTTTACTTGGCACAAACACTAATTAAAACATAAAAAACACAATCATAACAGAGGCTAGATAAACTATTTATTACTAAACAGGAACAAAAAGTAAAAAACAAAAATAAAGTTGGGTTGCCTCCCAACAAGCGCTATCGTTTAACGCCCCTAGCTAGGCATGATGATTTCAATGATGCTCACATAAAAGATAAGAATTGAAACATAAAGAGAGCATCATGAAGAATATGACTAGCACATTTAAGTCTAACCCACTTCCTATGCATAGGGATTTTGTGAGCAAACAACTTATGAGAACAAGAATCAACTAGCATAGGAAAGCAAAACAAGCATAGCTTCAAGATTTTCAACACATAGAGATGAAACTTGATATTATTGTAATTCCTACAAGAATATGTTCCTCCTTCATAATAATTTTCAGTAGTATCATGAATGAATTCAACAATATAACCATCACATAAAGCATTCTTTTCATGATCTGCAAGCATAGAATTTTTATTACTCTCCACATAAGCAAATTTCTTCTCATGAATAGTAGTGGGAGCAAACTCAACAAAATAACTATCATGTGAGGCATAATCCAATTGAAAGTTAAAATCATGATGACAAGTTTCATGGATATCATTATTCTTTATAGCATATGTGTCATCACAATAATCATCATAGATAGGAGGGATGCTTTCATCATAATAAATTTGCTCATCAAAACTTGGGGGACAAAAAATATCATCTTCATCAAACATAGCATCCCCAAGCTTGTGGATTTGCATATCATTAGCATCATGGGTATTCAAAGAATTCATACTAACAACATTGCAATCATGCTCATCATTCAAATATTTTGTGCCAAACATTTTAATGCATTCTTCTTCTAACACTTTGGCACAATTATCGGAATCCTTATTTTTCACCAAAGATATTAAAAAGATGAAGCATATCAGGCACCCTCAATTCCATTTTTTTGTAGTTCTCTTTTATAAACTAAACTAGTGATAAAACAAGAAACAAAAAGATTCGATTGCAAGATCTAAACATATACCTTCAAGCGCTAACCTCCCCGGCAATGGCGCCAGAAAAGAGCTTGATGTCTACTACACAACCTTGTTCTTGTAGACGTTGTTGGGCCTCCAAGTGCAGAGGTTTGTAGGACAATAGCAAATTTCCCTCAAGTGGATGACCTAAGGTTTATCAATTTGTGGGAGGCGTAGGATGAAGATGGTCTCTCTCAAACAACCCTGCAACCAAATAACAAAGAGTCTCTTGTGTCCCCAACACACCCAATACAATGGTAAATTGTATAGGTGCACTAGTTCGGTGAAGAGATGGTGATACAAGTGCAATATGGATGGTAGATATAGGTTTTTGTAATCTGAAAATATAAAAACAGCAAGGTAACTAATGATAAAGGTGAGCGAAAACGGTATTGCAATGCGTTGAAACAAGCCTAGGGTTCATACTTTCACTAGTGCAAGTTCTCTCAACAATAATAACATAATCGGATCATATAACTATCCCTCAACATGCAACAAAGAGTCACTCCAAAGTCACTAATAGCGGAGAACAAACGAAGAGATTATTGTAGGGTACGAAACCACCTCAAAGTTATCCTTTCTGATCGATCTATTCAGGAGTCCATAGTAAAATAACACGAAGCTATTCTTTCTGTTTAATCTATCCTAGAGTTCGTACTAGAATAACACCTTAAGACACAAATCAATCAAAACCCTAATGTCACCTAGTTACTTCAATGTCACCTCAAGTATCTGTGGGTATGATTACACGATATGCATCACACAATATCAGATTCATCTATTCAACCAACACAAAGAACTTCAAAGAGCGCCCCAAAGTTTCTACTGGAGAGTCAAGACGAAAACGTGTGCCAACCCCTATGCGTAAGTTCACGAGGTCACGGAACTCGCAAGTTGATCACCAAAACATACATCAAGTGGATCACATGAATATCCCATTGTCACCACAGATAAACACATGCAAGACATACATCAAGTGTTCCCAAATCCTTAAAGACTCAATCCGATAAGATAACTTCAAAGGGAAAACTCAATTAATCACAATAGTAGATTGGGAGAAACATCATAAGATCCAACTATAATATCAAAGCTCGCGATACATCAAAATCGTGTTGAATCAAGAACACGAGAGAGATCAAACACATAGCTAGTGGTACATGCCCTTAGCCCCGAGGGTGAACTACACCCTCCTCGTCATGGAGAGCGCCGGGATGATGAAGATGGCCACCGGAGAGGGATTCCCCCCTTCGGCAGGGTGCCGGAACGGGTCTAGATTGGTTTTCGGTGGCTACAGAGGCTTGCGGCGGCGGAACTCCCAATCTAGGTTTCTTTCTGGAAGTTTGGGTATATATAAGAGGTGTTGGAGTCGGGAACAAGTCAGGGGGGTTCCCGAGGCGGCCATGAGGTAGGGGGCGCGCCACCCAGGGGGTAGGGCGCGCCCCCACCCTCGTGGGTGCCTCTGGGCTCTTCTGGCCCATCTCTGGTACTCCGTGGGCTTCTTCTAGTCCAAAAATTATCTCCGTGAATTTTTAGGTCAGACTCCGTTTGGTTTTCCTTTTCTGCAATACTCAAAAACAAGGAAAAAACAGAAACTGGCACTGGGCGTTGGGTTAATAGGTTAGTCCCAAAAATCATATAAAATAGCATATAAATGCATATAAAACATCCAAGGTTGATAATATAATAGCATGGAACAATCAAAAATTATAGATACGTTGGAGACGTAGCATGGACGTGTCCGGCGCGGAGGGTGGAGGTGCATCTAGGGTTTCATCCTCAATTTGAGGAGGGGGCATATTTATAGGTAGGGGGAGCTAGGAGAGTCCAAATGAGGTGCGGTTTTCGCCCACACGATCATGATCCAACAACGGAGAGTATGGAGGGGGTTTAGATGGACTAGTGGGCTGTTTTGGGGGTGTTGGGCTGCAATGAGAGAGGGGTTTTTGTGGTTACCCGGTTAACCATTGGGGCATCGAACGACCTCCAAATGGAACGAAATTTGACAGGCGGCCTACCGGTGATGTACCAAGGCCACTCGACAAACCTCGGACCATTCCGAGAACGTTTTTCTACTGCTCACGAAACGAGATCTGAGCGGTGTAACGGGTGCATGTGGGAGTGTCGAATTCCGAAACAGACAACGGGGAAAATGACCGGATGCATGAGACGAACACGAATGCCAATGATATGCACATGATGACATGGTAATAAATGCATTACATGAACAAAATGCAAAACGAAAGACAAAACCCCAACCATGGAGGATATAACATATCACATAACCGGAAATGGCAAGAGTTGGAGTTACAATTATGGAATGTTACATCCGGGGCATTACATACCGCTAGGATGGGCGGTAATACCGCTTGGGGTGGGCGGTAGTACCGCTTGTGTCGGGGAAATTCACAATTCTGGATCGGGGGAGTTTTTGGGGTGGGAAAGGATGATTTCGGGGTCAAATTTTGAGAAATTTCGTGGATGGAAAGTGGAGAAAATTGGGGAGATGCTAGATCCACTAGTAACAAAGCAAATCCATGGATCAAATCCAACAAAACTTCATCACACCAACAAATCAAAAAATTGGGGCTATTTTTGGTGGGGAATTTTTGAAATTGGGACAAGATCAACAAAACTAGGCTAGAAAACAAAGGGGGGGCTCTGAAATCGCGATCAACGTGGCTCATGATACCAAGATTATGTAGGGTAGAACCTTAGGTGGCCGATCTTTCATGATTGGAGCAAATCCCATGAAGAAAACAAAGAACACTAGGATAAATCACGAGGGGATTCACGAGAGGAAACACGAGAGAATCACTCAAACCAACAAGAACAATCACACGTATGCTAGATCCTCGAAACACAAAAGAGATACACGATCCGAATACAACAAAGGACGATACATAGGGTAGCCGGTTCTTCTCCGTGAGGAGGTCTTGATGTCTTCCCGTTAGGGGTCTTGTATCCAAGTGGATCTTCTCCGAAGAGGTGTCGGTCTCTCTCATGGAGTAGATTTGGATGGATGAGCGAAGCTCTATCTCACATATGAGCTAACACAACGCTGACCCTAGCTAGGAAGAGGTGGGGGAGTATATATAGTCTAAGCCCGTGAAGGGGTAAGTGAGAAGTGGGATACATGGGCCCTTGGCCCGTTCTCTACGCACAGGCAGGGCGGTAGTACCGGACCCTAGGGCGGTAGTACCGCTTTAGCGGTAGTACCGCTTGGGCTGGGCGGTAGTACTAGACTCGTATCGCTCGATCACAGGAGTTTGTCGGGTTGAGCGGCAGTAGAGCGGATGTGGGTTGGTAGTACAGCTTGTGGGCCTTTAGCAGTAGTACCGCTTGTTGTGGGCAGCAGTACCGCCCGTTTCGGACTGGGCGGACCCTCTTCATGTCCATGTTCCTTGGTGTCCTCGCCATCTTGTCCGTTGGACGTAGCTGCTCTGTGGCCTTCATCCAAGTACCTGATCACACATAATGTTTCTGTTTCAGGTAGCAGCCATGTCACGTGAGTGGAAAATGGTAGTTCGGAGAGGAGCGAGTTCACCTTATCTTCGATAGCTTTTGCTCGGGCTCTTGTCATGGGTCCAAGTGGTGTCGTGGGAGATGTAGATACATCCATGGGGATGATCGTGGGTAGGGCTGCAAGAAAAGCTCGAGGCTCGTGAGCCGCTCGAGATCAACTCGTTTTTTGACTCGACTCGAGATCGACTCGAAAATAAACAAGCTGAGTTTGAACACTTTATGTAGCTCGACCGAGAAACGAGCCGATCTTGAGCCAATGTTGGCTCGATCGATTTTAGCTCGATAGCTCGACAGAGTATCATTATGTTAAATGATCATGCCATATATTAAATGAAAATAAGATAATTTATTACCATATATGTTGTTCATATTTTTTCTCCATTTTATTTATCAACGAACATGGAAACTTAATTAAGTGCAGAGAAGATTTAGGCCTAATTATGGCACGTGGTTGATTATGTGTTAAATATCCTATATTTTTGGCGAAGGTTCCTTGCATATTCACCTTAATTTTTTGTTTTTCATCCATAGATTTATAATTTTTATCATCTCATTTAGCTCGAAATTAGCTCGAGATCGACTCGAGATCGTTACAAGCTGAGCATGAGTCATGTTCTACAGCTCGATCATGAGCTTCACTTAGTTTGAGCTCGCTCAAATTTTCATATGAGTTGAGCTGAACCAACTCCAACTCGCTCGAGTTCGACTCGTTTGCAGCCCTAATCATGGGATGCTCCGCATCACTTACGATAGTATATAATTAGCACTATCAATACACTAACATTCCATAGTTGTTTGCCTACAGTACCAGTGTACATGGTTATGGCCTGTAGCCCATTGATGTTAGCCTGCCTAAATTACAGATTTATTTGAGTAATAAAAAGAAGAGCACAAAAAGGAAAAACAAATTCACTTAAATTTGTTAGTCAAGTCAAAACCTGCGGGAACCTGAATTTTTTTCCGGTTAAAGATATACTAGAGGCTAACGCGCGCTTCGCCGCTCCGTTCTTCAGTCGTGGGATTAACTCTTTTGTACCTAGTAGACTATGGTAATCAGTTGTCTTGTTTAGATTTTATCTGTGTTGGCTTGTGTTTAATTTATGTTCTAGCTGTGTTTAGTGTTCGTATACCGTGTCAAGTTACTATTAGAGACACTGTTTGTTCCAAAAGGAGAGTAAAGTTGTTTGGTGCATAGTTGTGGTGTCTTTATACGTTCCGTTTTTGGTGT
The DNA here is from genome assembly GCF_003073215.2 of Triticum urartu. Classification (NCBI taxonomy): domain Eukaryota; kingdom Viridiplantae; phylum Streptophyta; class Magnoliopsida; order Poales; family Poaceae; genus Triticum; species Triticum urartu. The sequence goes on along the minus strand of NC_053025.1, from coordinate 294,458,817 downwards.
CAGCCCGTGGTGGTTGTTTGAGCCTTTCGGGAGCTCCTATTTCACATTCAAACTGTGGAATTGCTGATATAGCGCTCACATGGGCTGCCCCACGAAAGCTCTCGTTCGCTAAGTTTAGCTCCCTGCTCCTCTCGTGTGCTTAGTTGTTTTCCCGCTCACCCCATGTCTAGCTCAAAAAATAGGCTAACTTTTTTAATCAAATATTTTAGCTTAATTAACAAATGTCCAAGGATTTTTAAAAATATGGTAAATTTTAAAATCATGAATTTTAGAAAAAAAAATCATGATTTTTTTTTAAAAAATGGTCACAATAAAATAGGTTTTCAAACTTTTTAAAAGTTCAAACTTAAAAAATGGTCTTGAAATTTAAAAATATCTGTGTTTAATATTAATGAATCCGAGTAAAAGTGAATTTAAACAAATGTTTGTTTTTTAATGTTTACAAAATTTAATAAGCGCTCATGAATTAAATGGGAAAGAATAAAAAATAAAAAAGAGAAATAAACTTTACATCAGACAACCTTACAAGCAGGGCACTCAGTGACCCCATAATCCCCGAATCACCAGAAGGCTTCAAATCATGGAAACTTAGTATCTCTATAGATTTAGGTGCATAAGAGATACTAAAATTGTGAAATGTGTAGGGTAATCTATCTTACGAATCACCCGGGAAAAAAGTCTTAAGATTACTTGCCAACAGAAGAAATAACCCTTGTGGCTATATCCTACATCATAATTCAGATCACAAGAAAAGATGGATCAGGTCGTTCCCCTCAGAAACTATAAACTGACTTGCATGTAGCAATCACAAAGACTACTAAATCAGTCTATAAATTTGATTGTACACATTCATGCAATATTGTAGAGAGAATAACATGACTCACATGAGCTTACAAAACTTTGCTGTTGTACTAACCTCGCTCCATCAGTTTTCTCATGCTTTATAATTTAAGCATTGTCCCTTATTTCAGTCAGGCTACAGAACAGAATCGAAGACAAGAGGCAGGGGACAAACAGGGGATTCCATCCAGTGAATATGAAGGGGATACATACCTCTGGTGTAGCCGAGGCAGGCGAAATTGGACGGTTGGACAGATGGTCTTCGATTAGCCACATGTTGAAGTGTATATGTGGATTGTCTGGATGGTTGGACAGATGGATGGATGGAAGTCAACATGTGGCTAGTACATCTTAAGTCGACACTTCTTCCTCCAGCGAACTCGACGGCGACATTGTACGTTGTGTCAAAAAAGCAATTTGGATAGGCTTTGATGGAGCTTATGGTCCAAGGACGCAATCTGATGGAGATTCCATCCGAGGACCGCTCCTTCTTATAGCAAGCAACTCAAATCCAGGTCGGGCACTCCATTGCTAGGTGTTGGACAAGGACACGGACTCCGATCGTCCATCCAAATCACGACACGGGAGCAGCTCGTTGGAGATTGAGAAGGATACGACGGAGGAGGCCGGAGAGGATTGGCGGCGGCAGACATGTCACATTGAAGCGCACCCGCGGCCGGCGTACCCACCAGAAAATGTTCCCCCTTCTGTCCTCCATCAAGCGCAGCAAGGATGGCTGTCCGGCAACAAGGGCACCGCCCATGAACCTCTCCTGCTCCGCTGGCACCGTCCCTGAACCTCTCATGCTCCTCCGCGTCGTGCCTGAACCTCTCCCACTCCGCCTGCCCCTCAACCTCTCCTGCTTCGCTGCGGCTGGAAAGGAAGCAGGAGACGGTTGTAGCCGTCCGGTGACAAGGGCTCAACCAGCTTCTCCCGCTCCGCCGCGCCGCCCCTTCTGCTGCTGCTCCGCCCAGCTCCGCCCGCACCTCACCTTTTTCAACGAACCGTTTTTATTAGAAGAAGGACTGCGGGTTGTATTAAAAACACATGGGGGTTTAGCAAAAGCGCGACGACAATGAGCTGACGGGCAAAAGCGATAATCGCTTTATTATTAGGGAAAGAAAGAAAAGATGTTTGTACAGTAGACCCACCCTATTCTCCTAACCTCATCCTATCCCCCTCCCCTCCTCTCACACACACAAAACTTATCCATAACAATATTCATATGAAATTTCCATATCCATTTCCATATATACATGCATGCATATATAAATTAATTTCATTATTCATATGTGTAGAGGTGCATATGGTACCCAAATAAGAATAGGATAGATATGTCAAAAGAAGGTCTGATTACAACTATTCATTGTTAAGTTTCATGCACTAGTTAACACAATAAAAGTCTGAACTAATGGAACAGATTAGACAATCCATACACTTCAACACCCCCTCTCACGTGTGACGCGGAAAGACGACACGTGAATAGACTCATAGATATGACTCCAGAGGACTATACATGGGCACAGAGGGGGCGAGGGCAAGATTTTTTTGATAAATTGCAAAAGTCAGAACTTGAACTCAATATCTTAGCCCCTGATACCATGTTAAGCTTCATGTACTAGCCACATGTTGACTTCCCGCGTCACATGTGAGAGAACGTGTTGAAGTGTATATGTGGATTGTCTAGCCCTTTTCATCATTTCAGACTTTTGGTTTCATTGGCTAGAGTCCAAAATGGTGGAGTGCGCCGCCGGGAGGGGAGGAGCGGCCTGGGGAGACGGCCGGAGGAGAAGCTGTCGGGGTGTGGGTAGGTGTGGGCAGCACAATGACAGTGAGGAGGAGGCGGCAGGGGATCAGTATGTATAAGAAATAATTCAGGTCAGATCAGCTAACGAGTGCTTACGGCCGGCAACTTGGCAAAACAGTCCACGTGGTGAAAAGAAAAAAAATATCTTACAAAAACTATGCCAAGTATGGTAATGTGGGAGCTTGACAAACTCGGCGGTAATGTGGGAGCTTGACAAACTCGGCCTGCCATGACAGAGTACACAACAACCGATGTTGTCGCCACATGGCACAAACTTTGCCGAGTTTTTTTTTTTTGAATTGTTTGGATTGCTTACCACATGTTTCATGTGGTAAACTTTGCCGAGTTTGGCCTGCAAGAAACTCAGCATAGTTAGTATAAGCCGAGTTTATTTTGCTTACCGAGTTCCCTTTACCTAGCTCTCAGCAACGGAATGCCTCTGCCAAGTCATTACCAAGAACCGTACTCGGCTTACGTTGTTTTTTTTCGAGCTCCCGCAGTTTGACTCTCGGCAAAGATAACAACACTCGACAACGACCAATTTCCAAGTAGTGACACACAAAAAATACAAGTCTAAAAGGCAGAAGTATATTTTGTCAAAAGAAAACAAAAGTAAAAGCAGAAATCTGGATATGAATTTGTGTCATACATCTCAGTGCCAACATAGCATGACCATCAGAAACGAAACGACGCCAAGAGCGGCCCTTGTTACAAATTTGAGCATGGAAATAGTGTACACAATGTGCATCGACGAAGAATAACCACGAGAAGCTCAGAGTAATTGATGTAGGAACGACCCTTGGACTTGCGTAACGCAGATCATGTAGGAATAATATAAATAATACTGTACCCTATAAAACTTGGGGAAATCAAATCAGCAGATAAACCAGCAGCAGGTAGTCTCGCGTCTGGAACATGAAAAGACTGCTGGGCATGCATGGGCTTGTTCATGGAAGAGAAAACTAGGATGCACCGGCCGGAGAAGGCTATGCTTCAGAAAAGATCCGCTTTTCTTTTCTGCTGTTCTTGCTTCCACCTTGGCTGCTTGTAGAACTCCTCCTTGCTCATACCAAATACAGTCTGGAATTCACTGTCCGACAAATATGTCTGCAAAAGCATATATAGTGGAATAAGCCTTTGAAATCCGGCAGGTTATAGATTTCTATGGCCGACTTTATTATCATTAAAAAAAAGGCTATGAAAATGACAAACCTCTCTGCGCTTGTAATCTATTCCACGGACAGGGTCGGTAGACTTTGATATCAGACGGTCATAGCTGAAGACTGTTTCACCACCATTTTCGTTGGCAGTCTCTTCCCGTGATACGTCAGGCTCAGTTCGCTCCCCCTCATCCACCATATCAAATTCTGAGGACCCCGCTGCTTCACCCTCTGCATCTGTTAATCAGCTCAAGTTGTTAATACGTACAGTATTTGGTATCAATCAAGATGAAGAAACAAGAACGTAAACACAAATCTCCGCTTACCAATGCGGGGGCTTTCGGCAGCTAAAACATTAGACAATGCTGAAACAGCAGCTGCTCTCTGAGACCCTTGACCTGCACGAGATTGTGATTGTGGGCTTTTGGGTTTCCCTGACGTATTGAGTGCAGATGATAATGCAGCCAATGCCGAAGCACGCTGAGTAGGTCCACCATCACCAGAGCTTTGAGGCCTATCAGTAGACTAAAGAAGATCACAACATTAGTTGACTTGTCAGATATGCATTTTATTAATTAGTTAATAATAGTTGGCTAAGAAATGCTTAACTTACCTGTTTATCCTGGGAAGATGGATTAAAAGCGGATGAAAGTGCAGCCAGTGCTGATGCCCTTTGAGTTGGTCCACCATCACCTGAGCCCTTAGGCCCGCTCTGCAAGCAATTATTAACTACTTTACAAAACTGAAATTGGCTTTACATTTCCAAGTACCTTTTCCATAAACAATAGAGCAAATACTTCAAGAGAAAAAAAATGTAACTTGCCTCTGAACGCATTCCAAACATAAGTGAAAGTTTCTTCTGAAATGAATTCCCGTGAATCTGTTTCAAGGGCGAAGTTTATTATAAAACATCCTAAAACAAGTGTGAGAAAGGAAAGTGGTACGACCAAATGTGATAACACAGGCCAGTGTAAGAAATCAAGGAGAAATAGCAATGCTGGCATTTACCACAGCGATATAATTATGGAGGCGAGATAGAAGAAAGAAAAAGAACAGTGAAAAGGGTATAGGGTAGTTCTATCACTTCAACAATCCTCCTACTGAGTTTTCAGGGTTAACTTAACTTACAGGTATAGAATCACTTCAACAATCCTCCTACTGAATTTTCAGGGTTAACTCAAACTTACAGGTATAGAATTGATTGGGTTAGTTTAGAAAGTTGTGAACGTAAACCCCTAAAATCTAAATAATCCAGCTCCCAGATATATATTTTTTGGACAGTACCAGAACAGGAATGCCAGCGGACTTGATAAGAGGAGCAGATATTCCATGGAACCATGATAAAGTCTGGATAATTCTGGTACCTCCAAAGCGACTTCTCGAGATAGTCTATTTGGCCGCTCCGAACAAATACGACACCGGCTGTAGGATGATCTCAAGTAGTGTCGGTTAAAAACACATATTTGACTTCTTTAGGAACTTATCAATTGGTTCTTAACCTTGTTAACTATTCTCCCAAGCAATCTTTGGTAATGGTGATGGTTTTGCTTGATTCTTTTAAGCTCATGTAGTAACTGCTAGAGTAGGTGGTCTGGTAGAGCTAGTAGGCAATGTTTCTCATATTTCCTTCATTTCACTAGATTGTCCACAACCTTGGGATTCTCCATTTCAAATAAATGTCCATTGAGATAACCAGGGTGTAGTAAGCTTCTGCAATTTACGTATGCCGTTCATAGTAATTTTTTACAAACTTTTTCTTACATTAAATTATTTCTTTGATGTGTATGTGGTGGGCTAGGGATAGTTATAGTCAAATAGCGGAGTAATATACTTTACCTGCAAGCTTGCAGCCCCAGCAAAAACTTATGACTTTACGGTTTTCAATACAAAGCTCAGCCATAACAGCCTTTGCTCTAAAATAAATATTAAGGTTTTGAATTAAAGAATACAAGCACTGACAACTTACAGGAAAAAAACACTTTACATACATGTAATGCTCATGGCACTTTTTTTTTTGAGACTATGGCTGTGGGAGCAGCTCATCAACCGCGGAAAAAAATCATCTTATTTTACATCAAATTCAAATTTGTATTCCCAAACGTTTCTGTTTTCTTCCACCAGCTATCATATTGTCACCACTTTGCACAATTTCTTTATATGGACGAAGATATCCATGTTTACAGTTCGTCCAATTATTTTAGATTTTGATATCTGAGCAGAATTATGTCTAACCTCCCAAGTCCCTTAGTGGCTTGTATTAACCAATATTGGGCCAAATTAGTGAAAACAAAGTGTGTACACCAACTGCAGTTACTTCCCAAGATTCATAAGTTCCTGTGGATTAGTTTTCTAGATTCTTCACGTCGCTCACTTTGAATAAGGTACTGCACCTCCTGTGGACCAAATTTGTGCTCACTGCGATCACGATTTACCATATGCTTTCCCTTGAGCTCCCTCCATGGATTTTCAAGACCATCACCGAGCTCTGCCATATTTTTTTCTGGAGGGGCACCAAGGAGGCAAAGGGAGGTCATTGCCTGGTTGCTTGAGAGCTGATTTGCAAACCATTGGCATTCATCGACTTAATTATCTCAATAAGGCTTTGCAGATTCGCTGGCTCTGGCTTCAGAGAACTGGGCCAATCAGGGTTTGGCCCAGGCTATCACCCTCTATCTCCGAGGAGGCCACACAACTCTTTCTTGTGGCGACCAAGTGCACGATTAGCAGAGATGATACGGTGAGCTTTTGGCATGATAGGTAGACTGAGGGATGCAGTGCTCACGACATCGCACCAAATTTATAACCATTGGTGAAGGCTAAGGTGGTAAACGGAGATCAGTGGCGGACGCTCTAGCAGAGGGCAAGTTGATTAATGATATCAGAGGGACCCTCACCTTAGATGTGATCGTTGAATTCATGGAGCTATGGAGGCTTATCCAGATGACACCGCCGCTGAGAGATGTGGAGGACAGTTTCACTTGGAGACTGATGGCATCCGTGAAATACACAACCAGCTCGGCCTACCAAGCTTTTTTCTTCGGTACAGAGGAAGCGGACTATGCTAGTGTGCTATTGAAGAATGCTGCCCCTCCCAAGGAACAGTTCTTCACATGCCTTGTGATTAGAGATCCACGTTAGACAGCAGATCGGCTCGCCTGAAGTGGAATGCAACACCCACCCTGCTGCCTGCTTTGCAATCAGGCTGCGGAGTTCATCGACCATCTCATGGTGCAGTGCTCGTTTGCCAGACATTTCCGGGTTTTTTTCCTCCGTGGCTTCAGACTTGGGAGCTTAACTCCAAATATGAACATCAACGCGAGAGAACGGTGGTGCTCGATAAGCAACAGGTTCGGACTAAGGTCAGAGAATTGACTTCTATCATAATAGTGGGATTCCACAATCTTTGGTTAGAAAGGAACGCCAGGACTCTCTCCCCTCTCCCTCCCGCCGTGCTCCCACGAGCACCCGGGGGAACCCTAATCGCCGCTGCCCCTCACCTCCTCCCTCTGTTCCTCCCCTGCCGCCGCACAACAGTGCCACCGGGCAAAGCCTTCGTCTCCCCTCCGTGCGAGATCCATGGCTGGCGTGGGTCGGCCGCTCGTCCGGGGAAGGGGGCCAGCGGCGTTGATCCGGATCAGCGGTGAGGGCGCCTGGTGGCGTCGCGGAGGCGGCTAGGCTGGCATTTGCGGTGCGGCGGCTGCGGCGGATTCGCTCGGGCCAGATCGGGTGGGGGCGGGCCGGCGCGCACTTGGCGGCGGCGGCGGCGCGCGTGGCGGCGATGGCGGCCCTGTCCAGATCAGATCTGGTCTGGCAGGCGTGTGGGCGTCAGGCGGTGCAGGGGTGGGCTGCGACCTGGTGGGGTCGTGGCGATGGCCGTGGACCAAGGCGGCACGCCTGCTGCTGCTGGCGGCGGTGGTGGCCGGCCAGATCAGCTCGGATCTGGACCATGGCCGCCGGCGGGCGGCTCGGGGCTGGCCCTCAAGGTCCAGGTGTGAATGTGGGCTGCCACGGCATGGTGGTGGCTCATGGCGGTGGTCCGGGCCGTTCCACGGCGGCGGCTGGTCTTCTCCGGCATCGTCCTGTCGGTCAGCGGCTCGTGAGGTGGCAGGTTGGTTGCGGCGGCGGCTGGCTTGTTCTGGCGGCGGCTCGCTCGTAGGCGGCATGTGTCGGCCTTCGACCCCTCTCCTCATCATACGGACGCTACTTTCATCGAAGGGCTGTCCTTCTCCCAGCTGCGGTCGATAGTCGTCTTGAGCCCGGTGCGGCAAGACCGAGCTCGTCTCGCGCACGGTGCAGCAGGACCGACCTCGTCTCGCACACGGTGCCATATGACCGAGCTCGCCTCGCACCCAGTGCTGCACGACGGGTCGATGGAGGCCAGCTTTGGCCGGCCTATTGAGTCTCAGCGCTGGGGGCTGCCCAGGGGTGTGAAAGGCGGGTCCTTTCCACTCGTCTCTTTCGCTGTGGTAGTTGCGGATCTCGGGTGAGGTGGTGTCAAGGTCTTGGATGCCAGGGCGGCGGCCTTGGAGGTGGTAGCGCGGTGCTTTTGGGCAGAGCACGTGGCTTGGTGCTGCCCGGTGGCCATGGCCGTGTGGGCGGCATGGTAGCCGGGGTGTGGCGTTCGGTGGTGGTGAGTGTTGGCCGGGCTGAAAACCTGTTCTATCTTCGGAAGGACCGACAGTGGCGAAGCTCGTTCCCTTCGTGAAGGCGTCGTCGCGGCTCTCACTGTCCGTCATGCTGCTCCAGGGGAAACTCTGATCCTCAGATCGGGCGGTGACAGCGCTCCGGTGTCGTATCCTTCCTGAAGGTGCCGCCTTGAAGCCCACGGTTCATCGTATGCGGCTTCATTTCTTTGCGGTGGCGTGTTCCCGGTTGAGCCCCCGGTTGCTCTTGTAGTGCTAGGGGTGGTGTTGCTGCGATCAGCAGCTATGTATCCTGCCTTGGGTGCGTGCGTGTGTTGTGGTGGCATGCGTTGTACCGGGTTGTTGTTGATCGTTGCTATGTATATAAAGCGGGGCGAAAGAAACTAAAAGACAGGAAAGATTTTCATATACGAAGCCAGCAATGCCCCTCAAGTAAACCGTTCAAAATATCTGCTACCCCATATAAATGGTGATAAATAGAACAGAGTTAGAAGTGAGAGAAAAAAAAAAGTAAGATGCAATTGGTAAATAAGAATGGCATACCAGAGATCTTGTGTTATCCCAGGAGAAGTATGTCCTAAAGAAGCAAGGTTCATTCCCTTCACTGACTTTATAGAGAGGCACGTCAGGAGCAAGACCTTCGAAGGTCACCGCATGTTCTATGTATTTCTGCGGAGAAGTGGTTATTTATCTACGTTGAACGGTACTAATACAGATGAAAACAACAAATATAATACTTCATATTATACCTCGCCAATTTCAAATGCCATTTGTTTCTCTTTTGTGTCCACACACTGACCCATCCAGACAAAGACTTCGGCATGTGTGTCAAGTACCATCACATCTTCGGTCAACAGATCATCTTGTGAAAAATTGTAAACTTCAGTTACCTACAGATACAGAAGCTTTTTCAAAATTTGCAATCCTGAAGAAGTGCTGGAGCATACGAAATTTAGGCTTCATAGAATAAGATGACAAACCTCCAGCTTGCCTGATAAGTGGCGCGACATGAACAATGAAAACAACACAACAGAAGATGATTAGGGTACTTAAAGAACATAAACTCCCAAAGTAGTAGCAATAAAAAAAAATATGGATTTAAGTTCAGGATAGAACTGACCATTCCTAAATGAGAATGTGTAGAGATGGGGTTCTCTAACAACATCCTGTGTGGCATTTTTATTTGAGTAATCCTGTTTTCCACCAAGAGCAGACCAGAAAGAAGAGCTTTCAGTTCCCTCCTTGCAATGTTTGACAGCAACGCCAGGCTGTGGTTTGGAACACATCACATCGCATAATTATAGTTAGCAATAAGTAGCTGGAAATTGATGGAAATATCAAACGTTCTGTAGTAAGAACAGGATATTCGAGGGGCTTGACAACCAAGTCAGCCTCGTTTGGAAGCAGGGATTTGCCCTGTTTCCTTCTGTAGGATGCAACTGTTTCCTACAAAATGCCCGCGTTCCAAACAGGCCTTATCTGTGACAGCAATCATGTTCATATTATTTCATATTCTCTAATGTTTTACTCATGAAGGTCAGTGTTTTTTTAAGTGCTACTCACTCCGATGGATGTATCTAGTACTGAAATATTTCTAGATACATCCGTTTGAGCGACAAGTAATATGGATCGGAGGGAGTACAAAATTTACGACAGAAACTGTAAACAACCATCTTAATTCAAATATTGCATTGCTTTCATGCAATTTATTAGGTAGAAACAAGTACCCTTCAATCAAACAGACAGATTTTGTGTAGCCTTTCCAGTTGTTTGTAACTTCAGTGTCACATGTGCAACTGGTGCATCTGTTATGCATAGTGGTTTGGTTTTAATATCAGAAAATTGCATGAAAAGGCACTTAAAATAAAATGAAGAAAAATGTAGCTAAGAGCACTTTGGTATTTCTATACAAATTTGCTCATATTTGGCCACTTACAACTCGAATATGGTAAAGTTGTTAACATGAACTACCTTTAGATAAACTTGGTCAAAATAAGACTGGTATTGATACACTGTTAAATTTTATCTTGAAATTAATTCTTCTAGTAGATTAGTCCAAATAAAAATTCGGGATGATTTTTTTCCTCTCCAGGTTCACCGTAAGTTCTGCAGAAGTTTTTCATTCCAGGTGAACATGTCTCATTTATATCATAAGGATCATAGTACAAGTCACGTACATACCGCCCTTAAAAGAGTATATGGGACTCATGGCCACACACAAACACAACTAGATACAACTCAACAGATGTCATCTCATTTGATCTAAGGCCTAGAAAGATATTTTATGAGAATGAGAAAATGTAACATGAGCTTCACTTTCACAGATTTATCAAGTTCTCAATAGGAGCACAGCTTATCTTTTTTTTTGTAAACACGAAATTGCACTAACTAGAAAAGACAGAAGGGAAATAACAAGGTGGTATCTTTTTTCATACCTTCAAGAACTCAGCAATTTTTGCAGCCCACTGTTGTTGTTCATAAGAACTTGTGTTGCCAATCCATATAAACATTGAATTTCCAGATTGCAAGACAAAACAATTCGTGGAACTCAAGGATGTTGACACCTATAAAATTGTTACTGACAAGTTAATTAAAGGTAGCAAACGTTTGATTCGTACTACCTAAGGTTAGTGGTAAATATGTAAAGTTTTTAATGAGCAAAGTAAGCTAAAAGGTCATTCTGAAGAACAAGAATGTGGGCGACAGAGTTTTATTATCGGAAAATCAGTCCAATCTCTATCTCCACTATTTAGAAAGAACATAAGGTTGACGTTTGCTCTTCTTTCCTTCGTCCAAACCCCCACGTATGGTCAGCCCTCCCTCCTCCCAATTTTGATTTTTTTCCCACTCCCATCTCTGGTTTTTCCACTGGTTTTCCCTAGTACCCATTTCAAATGATTACGAAATAAAATCCATTTTTTCATAAGCAATCACATTAACTATAAAATGGCATGTAAGTCACGATGATTGTGTACAAAAACTCACCAAAATTTTAACGCGCAGATGCACAAATGATGGATGCGCAATCACAGGTTAACCTACTATATTTACTTCACAGCATTGCTTCCTAACAGCACGGGTAAACCACAATACTATGAATTTTTCACTGTTCACCATTACGGTACTCTATTATGAATCATTTATGCCAAATCATGAAACTACATTTGAGCAAAAAGAATCTCAGAAGCTAACTAAATTCTTAGTCATTATTATGATATGTCATCTTAACAACATAAAAATAAGCATTAAATACAGTTTCATAATTCCAAGAAATATTATCATTTTGAATCAAATAAGCACAGGTAGAGGTAGACCATACCTCATCGACTTGAAGTGTTTTATTGTTATGAATTGATGTTCCATTAATTCTAACAAGAGCGACACCAGTGCCAGGATATGTTTCATCTGGCAAGCCCTTCTCTTGTACAGAATTCTTGTACCCACAGCTGATTCCACCCTGCATGATTTTAGTAATATAAACTTAGTTGATACTTCCTCTGTAAACTTTTATAGGACTTTTTAGATCATACTTTAGTGATCTAAAAAGCCTTACAAAAGTTTACAGAGGGAGTACTTGACAATGTAAATATCTTCAGCTATACAGATCAATCCATAGTTTTTTTTAGAACTATCAGTCCATAGTTTGCTCCTCACAGGATAGCACTTATTATGAACCCAATCAGTATACATTACTTGAGTAAGGTAGGAAGTAGAGACCATACCTTAAGAATAACCATGGGCTGGAAAAGAGCAATAAACTGTGGAGGCTCCTTCCCTTCATAAATACGACCCTGCAATACCAAATACAAGACATGTCAAACTCCTTTCTGGATATTTTGTGCAAATTGTCACGACATAAATACAGTACCAGAATAGGTCTTCCTTTCATTGAATTCCAAATTGTATTAGTTATTTGAAGAGCCGTATGCTGATCTTCCTGTTAGAAATAAATCACAGAGTAAGTTCACAGTTTTGTGGTGGGGTGGGGATTAATAACAAACCTAGCATAGAAATAACTAATTGTGCTGAGAAGAATAAGAATTCATTAAAAATAACAGAAAGGTCAAGAAGAAAACGTGCAATACAATCAATCAAATTTATCATCACAATGATGTGGTGATCACACGCAAAGTAAGAAAAGGCACAAAAATATGGGGCAATCTCGAAAAAAAGACGAGAAAGCAAATATAACCAATAGTAAGGTGCTGTGTATAAAACATTTGAGAACGGTGAAAACCCAATTACCAGTATACTATTCTTCCCAATCCAGTAAGTTAGATAGAATTCTTCTCTTTTGTCACCCGAATGATATGTGTAGAGAACAATATAACAATCCCCGCTATGAAATTTTCCAAGATCTTCCTTCGGAAGAGCAGTCTTAGCACTGCCATCAACACACCATACCTGAAATATGTGCATAATGTTTTTATGGCACTTTCCTGTTTCCAGTTGTGGTTATTAAAATAACATGTAAATTATGATGCATGATAAGCAAAACCTCAAGCTTTCCACCGCCTTCTAGCAAAGGAGGAATTTCCTCATTTACTGCAGGGCTGTTTTTTGAGGCTCCCTTGACATCACCTTTTTTCTTCAACAGCGCTAGAGGAGAACGAAGTATTATCAACACCAATCAAAAGAGGAACTTTTTAATATCCCAATGTACAATAAAAAATAAACTACCTGCAACTTTTCCTCGGCCATCCTCCCCGCTGGCTCCTGCCGTGTTAGTTACAGGCCACGAATCAAATTTGGACTTGAACGTATGGTCCTCATAACCTTGAATTACTTGAGTTACTCTTGTTGTCTTTGGCCTATTTTGCTTAACAATGAATTCCTGCAAATCAAATATATAGATAGGATGACTTATTTGAACAAGATAACAAGCTCAAAATGATGTCCTGTGCGTTTACCTCAACCGCCACACTTGCAGCTTTCCTATCATCCACTTGTGTTACTCGACCAACCCATACATATAACTCGGACCCGCAGTCAAGTAAAAAGCATTTAGTGTTCTCAAGAATTGATTTTGTCAAAACGGTATCTTCTAACGTCAGTTTACCATTATTGACACTGCAAACATAACAGTTGACATGTGTGAAGACAGTTCAAGGAATGAATACAAAGTTGAGACTGAAAACTTGTAAAATAAATCTAGCGTACAATGGGGCAAGCAGACCTACATATATAGTACTCCCTCCATCCCATAATATAAGATGCTATTACAACCGATATACTCCATATATAGTACTCCCTCGCATATTGGTTGTAATAACATCTTATATAATGGGATGGAGGGAGTGATAAACTTTACAGGTCAACTAGAAGTCTGCTGCCCATTCAGTAGATATTACTTGACTAACAGGAAACTGCAGAAACCTATATAAAGAGCAGGCTAATCTAAGAAATGGTAATGAAAGATATCCGAACACCGTCCAAAGGATTTTAGTTTCAGCATAGAGTCGAGCTATTTCAATGGCTACGCTCTTTAACCATAAACTTCTATATGTGAAGTTTCTGTTTTACGAAGAGAGGTACGAAGTCTCCAACTTCTCAACCTACTGACTCACATCTCACAGCCCTCACTTCTGACTCTCCAATAGGTGTAACTGCCTTTTGTAGGTACAAATATGTAATTCACTATAACAATGCATAAGTTCAAAATTGATGAGTACCTAATTGTTGGTTAGTTTGATGTTGCAATCCTTTTACAATTATTTCAAAAAAAAAATTATCCTTGTAGAGGTACCTGTAAAGCTTTGTTGGTGTAGTTTCAAGAATAACATCATCATCACTTATAGCTTTCTTCCCTATTGGTGCAAAACCACCAAAAACCACCCAGAATTCACCGGAATCTGATTCTGCTTGCAATTTTCCATCATCTATTATAAAAAGCAACTATAAGTAAATACGTTTACTTGCTTCACTATGTCACAAGTATTTAGTTAAAATGTTGGCCATCTCACCAACAATTGCAACATCACAAACTCCTTCATGGTACTTGTCCTTTAAATGTTGGATCACTTCCAGTGCTTTGGCTCTTTCTTGAATATTGGAGTTAGCACCATTGAATTGATATATTTTCTTTTCAGTATCTAAGATAAAGACATCATCGTGGTTTAGTGAGGAACGAGCAAATGGAACCTGAATAAACAAGACACTGTATGATTAGTTCTTGATATGTATTTCTGGAAGCACCGGAAGAAAGGAAATGTATTACACCTCTTTAACTCTGATAGCTCTCTTTCCTTTGCAAATATACAGCCGTGTTTCAAATTTGTCCTCCTCTGGCTTTCTAAACCCAGAAGCAAAACCTCCCTCCATGGGTATAATGCATGGCTTGAAGTATGATAGGAACTTATCAGATTCATAGCCTTGGGGTTCCCTGTGCTGGACTGCACGACCCCCAAGCATGGAATCAAGTTCAACTGTCTTGATTGCTGAAGTGCCAGCTTCATCCTGTATGACAAGATATCAAGTGAGGATGAGGACTGAGCTAGAGGGAAATGCCATTGTGCTCGGTACAGAAAAGGTTTTGGTATTATAGAAGATGTACCTGACTAGAATCTTTCCCAATCCAGAAGTGAATGTCAGAGAGGTAAGCACCGCCCCTGTTACAAGTCGTCTAGCAGAAATATGAAAACCAGTAGTATTAAAAAGGGTATTCTTGGTGAGAAGAAATAGGAATTCAGAAAGATTCCTCTGAAAGAAGAAACAATCACCTGCAGAACAATATATGAATCTCCACAGTAGAATTTACCATAATCTGACTTTGGCAAAGGAACTGGCTTAAAATCTTCAATCCGCCATATTTCTGTCCCACTGTAGTGTTGTGAAGGGGCATGCAACATAAAGAGACAAGGGAAGTATTGGGCGAAAGCAAAGCAACAGGGCCTATTTGAAGAAATGAAAAGGATACGGTTTTTGGCCAGCTCCTTGAAATGCAGGATCAAGCACCTGTTTTGCACTTGACATTTAGAAGCAACCTTAAAGGGGACTCCACCACACAACACCTGGAACTTGTATACTGAGAAAGGAACCAGAGAAACACTATAGTTAGCTCATATAGAAAAAGGAGAACTATAGTTACTCTATATCCTAGATAGACATGGATTTGAATAAAATTAATAAGATACGAACGATATTAGCAGCTGGGAGAAAGGAATCAATAATGTACTCACTCCGTTCCAAATTACTCGTCGCAGAAATGGATTTATCTAGAACTAAAATACATCTAGATACATCCATACCCGCGACAAGTAATTCGGAACGGAGGGAGTAGTAAATAAGAGAAGAGCAGCCGTGACAAATCACGAGGCATGGACTGCAGTATTTCTTGCTCGGACCAAAAACTGCAAGTCTGATGAGAAGACCTGAACCTAGGCATGCATGCGCAGAACCAACGACCATGTGTGGGAATCGCATTGAAATATGTAGGCGATCGGAGACGCAGTGATCAATGTCCGATGAGCTCGGCCAACCGGATCATTGACGACAACTGACCTATATCAGACGTTGGCCGACCGCTCACATTTAACCAATTGCATTTAACCCCTATTCCTGACGATCGGTGGATGAAACAAACCACAATCCCAACCTCGAAACGTAGTGGGGACCTTTAATCCCACCCGAAATACGACACGCCGGCCGGAGCCACACACACTAGTGGGATCAAATCACAAGGAAACTAAACCTTGGCAGCCCGAGAATCGACGAGAGATGCATACCTTGGAACGATCCCGGTGGGACGGGGCGCGAGGGATGGATAGATGGGGGGATGGATGGAGGTGGCAGGAAAATGCGGAGGCGAGGCTGGCTAAATAAAGGAAGGAAGCGGGGTGGCGCTAGCTATGATTTGCTCCCGTCCTCCTCCTCCTCCTCACCACCACTCTCTTGTGTCGTGGGCGGGCGTGTGTGGGATGGAACGGAGATCTAAGAAATACAACGCAGCGGCGTTTCGGGCCTGGCTTTTTTAAGAAAACGCCCCCTGCCTATTTATACGGCAGCGGCAGAGACGGAGGAGCGAGGGAAGGGAGATGGATGCGGAACTCTTAAACCGGCAAATAGATCCGCCCGTGCGGCCCTGCGGTTGAAACGCTGCTACCCACACACACACACGGTGTGTGATGATAAACACTTTTCTTCTCACTCAGAGCTTTATTTTATTATTTTATATTTTGTTTGCGGGTTGAAAGAAATTTTTGCAAGATGTTAGGGTTACAATCGAGAGACAGAAACTCCTTGATACATTATGGTCCTTTATGTAACCATATAACAGTATGGTATTCTATGAGATTGTACGACACCAGTCGATCTGCTACCATATTTTAAACACGTTTATGTTGGGAAACGTTGCATGAAAACAAAAAAAATTACGCACAATCAATGATCTATCCATGAAGATGCATAGCAACGAGGGGGAGAGTGTGTCTACATACCCTCGTAGACCGTAAGCGAAAGCGTTTCACAACGCGGTTGATGTAGTCGAACTTTTTCTTCACGCTCCAACCGATCTAGTACCGAACGCACGACACCTTCGCGTTCTGCACACGTTCAGCTCGGTGACATCCTCTGTCTTCTTGATCCAGCAAGACGGCGAGGTAATAGATGAGTTTCGGCAGCACGACGGTGTGATGACGGTGATGGTGATGTGTTCTCCGTAGGGCTTTGCCTAAGCACTACAAAAATATGACCGATGGAGCAAACGGTGAACGGGGGGCGCCGCACACGACTAAGACAATGTTCTGTTGTCCTTGTGTGGCGTCCCCTCCCATGTATATATAGGTAGGAGGGGAGGAGGCAGCCCCTAGGGCGCCCCAAGAGACCTGGCGGCAGCCCTAGGGCTCTTGCCTTGCCCTGCCCCCCCCCCCTTTCCATATATAACTGAGGGGGAAGGAAAGAGGGGGGAGAGGGAAGGAAGGGGGATCCTATTTCTCTCTTTTCTTTCCCTTTCCCCTCTTTCCTTCTTCTCATAGGCCGGCCCGTAGGGGGCTGGTGCGTTTCCCCTCTTGGCCCATAAGGCTCATATTTTTTTGCTAGGGGTGCCTGAAAGGGAAAATTTTGTTTTTGCCACTCTAGGTTTTGCCAATTTTTCTTATACCACTTTAGATTTTGACATTTCACTTTTGCCACTCTTAGTTTTTGACAATTATCACAATTGCTATTTCCATGGCAAAAGCAAAATTTTCAGAGTGGCAATTGTGATACATTTCAAAAGCTAAGAGTGACAAAAATGAAATGAAATTATTTTGCTTTTGCCATGAAATGTCAATTGTGATAATTGTCAAAAGCTAAGAGTGGCAAAAGTGAAATGTCAAAATCTAGAGTGTCATAAGGAAAATTGGCAAAATCTAGAGTGGCAAAAACAAAATTTTCCCTGCCCGAAACCCCTTTCGGTGACCCGATAAGTACCCGGCAACCCCTGAAACACTTTCGGTGTCCGAATACTATCGTCCTATATATTAATATTTACCTCTCGATCATTTCGAGACTCCTCGTTATGTCTGTGATCTCATCCAGGACTCCTAACAACATTCGGTCACCAAATCAAATAACTCATATAATACTATATCGTCATTGATGACCCACAAGTATAGGTGATCTATCGTAGTCCTTTCGATAAGTAAGAGTGTCGAACCCAGCGAGGAGCAGAAGGAAATGACAAGCGGTTTTCAGCAAGGTATTCTTTGCAAGCACTGAAATTATCGGTAACAGATAGTTGTGTGATAAGATAATTCGTAACGAGTAACAAGTAACAAAAGTAAACAAGGTGCAGCAAGGTGGACCAATCCTTTTTTAGCAAATGGCAAGCCTGGACAAACTCTTATATAAAGCAAAGTGCTCCCGAGGACACATGGGAATTGTTGTCAAGTTAGTTTTCATCATGCTCATATGATTCGCATTCGTTACTTTGATAATTTGATATATGGGTGGACCAGTGCATGGGTGCTGCCCTTCCTTGAACAAGCCTCCTACTTATGATTAACCCCTCTCGCAAGAATCCGCAACTATGAAAGAAGAATTAATATAAATCTAACCATATCATGAAACATATGTATCCAAATCAGCCCCTTACGAAGCAACGCATAAACTAGGTTTAAGCTTCTGACACTCTAGCAACCCATCATCTACTTATTACTTCCCAATGCCTTTCCCTAGGCCTAAATCATGGTGAAGCATCATGTAGTCGACGTTCACATAACACAACTAGAGGAAAGACAACATACATCTCATCAAAATATCGAACAATACCAAATTCACATGATTACTTATAACAAAACTTCTCCCATGTTCTCAGAAACAAACGTAACTACTCACAAAGCATGTGCATGTTCATAATCAGAGGAGTATTAATTATCATTAAGGATCTGAACATATGATCTTTCACCAAATAAACCAACTGGCATCAACTACAAGGAGTAATCAACACTACTAGCAACCCACAGGTACGAATCTGATGTTTTGAAACAAAGATCAGATACAAGAGATGAAATAGGGTTTGAGAGGAGATGGTGCTGGTGGAGATGTTGATGGAGATTGACCCCCTCTCGATGAGAGGATCGTTGGTGATGATGATGGCTTCGATTTCCCCCTCCGGGAGGGAAGTTTCCCCGGCAGAACAGCTCCGCTGGAGCCCTAGATTGATTCTGCCCAAGTTCCGCCTCGAGACGGCGGCGCTTCGTCCCGAAAGCTTTCTTCTGATTTTTTTTCCAGGTCAAAACACACCATATAGCAGAATATGGGCATCAGGGGCCTGCCAGGTGGCCCACAAGACAGGGGGCGCGCCCAGGGGGTAGGGCGCCCCTCCACCCTTGTGGATGGCAGGTGTGATAGAGGCAAAGGTGTCCCGTCTTTCGATGAGATGGTGGCTATCGTTTTGGAGGAAGTCGACTTTGACGATCCGACTACGAACATGCGAGGACATCGCGCCTTAGCAATCACTAAACCAACTCCGAGAGGTTATTGACCACGCCGGAGCACGATCAACCTGACCATGAAGGTCTGTTTCCTGCAGGCAAACGAAGAACAAGCAAGAAACTGAGATTGCAATCTGGATATTGCGAATATAAGAGGAAAGCTTTATTGATCAAGGTGGGGTTCGGTGACGCCTTTGTCTGGTCGTTGAACACAAATGAAGTTTGCGATGTTGCAGTTATGGCGAACCTTTATCTAAACAAAACCTAAAGTCTAAACGGCGCCCTAAGGGTTGTATATATGGAGGAAAAGGGGAATTTCGTGGCCCTTGGAGGAGGGGTCCGAAACCAAGCCTAACTCTTGTTTCCCCACACATACGGACTCTAAAAACAGCCTATTCTTAAGTATTTCAAAAATACATGGGCCTGGCCCAATAATAAGGTGATGCAGCACCTTGAATAGCCTCTGGACAAAATTTATAAAGTGGCATCTTGTATATTTCGTCCAAGGCTTCATGCACTCCTTATGGTGGCTTCAAAGTCTTGAAATCATCACTTGTAACTCTGTTCTGGATCCCCTTGCGCATGCCATCATCTCCATGCTTGGTCTTGCTCCAGTGTTCATCCCTCTTATCCATGCCAGCCCCTTCATTTGTAAGCAAAACAAATCTATCCAATTTAGGCAGCATCATATTCTCATGAACATTAGAATCATTACCAAGAAATGAAAGTACCTGATAATTTAATTGACGTGCGCGAGCTCTAGTAATTGGTCCAGTATGTATAGCAGCAGGGGCTGTGGGTGTAACAATGGTATTGATATCCTCATCATCCTCCCCTTCTTGAAATGAAGTCTTCCTCGACGGAAGCTCATCTTCCTCACCCAAATAAGGCTTCAAATCTGCAATGTTAAAAGTGGGACTAACCCCAAAATCTGCAGGCAGCTCAAGTTTATATGCATTATCATTTATTTTCTCCAACACCTTAAAAGGCCCATCAGCACGTGGCATTAGCTTTGATTTGCACAAATTAGGAAATCTATCCTTACGCAAATGTAACCAAACAGGATCTCCAGGTGCAAACACAACATGTTTTCTACCCTTATCTCCAGCAAGTTTATATTTAGCATTCATACGCTCAATGTTTTCCTTAGTTAACTCATGCATTTTTAAAATCAATTCAGCACGTTCTTTTGCATCAAAATTAACCTTCTCCGAAGATGGAAGAGGCAACAAATCAATAGGTGCACGAGGTAGGAAACCATACACAATTTCAAAAGGGCACATCTTAGTAGTAGAATGCAAAGAACGATTATAAGCAAATTCAATATGAGTCAAGCATTCTTCCCACATTTTCTTATTATTCTTCAAAACAACCCTAAGCATAGTAGACAATGTTCTATTGACTACTTCAGTTTGTCCATTAGTTTGGGGGTCGGGTGACAAGTAGTACTAAAAAGCAGTTTAGTCCCCAACTTAGCCCATAAACATCTCCGAAAGTGGCTAAGAAATTTAGTATCATGATCTGAAACAATAGTATTTGGCACACCATGCAAGCGAATAATTTCACGAAAGAACAAATCAGCAACATTAACAGCATCATCGCTTTTATGACATGGTATAAAGTGTGCCATTTTTGAGAACCTATCCACGACAACAAATATGCTATCCCTACCCTTCTTTGTTCGAGGTAAACCTAAAACAAAGTTCATAGATATATCCTCCCAAGGAACACTAGGTATAGGAAAAGGCATATATAAACCATGAGGATTGAGTCGTGACTTAGCTTTTTGACATGTAGTGTAGCGAGCAACAAAACGCTCAACATCCCGTCTCATCTTTGGCCAAAAGAAATGTGTAGCAAGTATATCCTCCATCTTCTTGACGCCAAAGTGTCCCATTAATCCTCCTCCATGCGCCTCCTGCAACAACAAAAGACGAACGGAGCTAGCTGGAATGCATAGCTTGTTAGCACGAAACACAAATCCATCATTAAGAATGAACTTGTTCCAAGTTCTCCCTTCCTTACAATTATGCAATACATCTTTAAATTGAGCATCATGCACATATTGATCTTTGATGGTCTCCAAACCAAATATTTTAAAGTCAAGTTGTGAAAGCATGGTATAACGACGAGACAATGCATCAGCAATAACATTTTCTTTACCCTTCTTGTGTTTAATGACATCAGGGAAAGTCTCAATGAATTCAACCCATTTAGCATGTCTACGGTTCAGTTTTGCTTGACTTTTAATGTGTTTCAAAGATTCATGATCAGAATGTATAACAAATTCCTTGGGCCATAAATAGTGTTGCCATGTTTCTAAGGTTCGAGCAAGAGCATATAATTCTTTATCATAAGTAGAACAGTTCAGACTAGGCCCACTCAATTTTTCAGAAAAGTATGCAACAGGTTTGCCATCTTGTAATAACACACCTCCTAATCCAATTCCACTAGCATCACATTCAAGCTCAAAAGTCTTATTAAAATTAGGAAGTTGGAGTAAAGGAGCATGTGTCAACTTATCTTTCAATACCGTGAAGGCTTCTTCCTGTGTGGTACCCCAAACGAAAGGCACATCCTTCTTTGTAAGCTCGTTGAGAGGTGCAGCAATGGTGCTGAAATCTCTCACAAAACGCCTATAGAAACCAGCGAGGCCAAGGAAACTCCTCACTTGTGTGACCGTTTTGGGCTGCGGCCAACTCTCAATAGCTTTAATCTTGGCTTTATCAACTTCAATTCCCTGTGGAGTAACAACATAGCCAAGAAAAGATACTCGGTCGGTGCAAAAGGTGCACTTTCCAAGGTTACCAAACAAACGTGCATCACGTAGAGCAATAAAAACAACACGTAAATGTTCCAAATGTTCCTCCAAAGATTTACTATAAATCAGTATATCATCAAAATAGACTACCACAAATCGTCCAA
Source organism: Triticum urartu (assembly GCF_003073215.2). Taxonomy (NCBI): domain Eukaryota; kingdom Viridiplantae; phylum Streptophyta; class Magnoliopsida; order Poales; family Poaceae; genus Triticum; species Triticum urartu. The sequence continues at coordinate 294,436,529 of NC_053025.1, read as the reverse complement.
TGAAAGCACGTAAAACTTCGTTCATTAACCTCATGAAAGTACTAGGTGCATTAGTTAACCCAAAAGGCATGACTAACCACTCATATAATCCAAACTTAGTTTTAAATGTTGTTTTCCATTCATCTCCCAATTTCATAAGAATTTGATGGTATCCACTACGCAAATCAACTTTGGAGAATATTGTAGAGCCACTCAATTCATCAAGCATGTCGTCTAGCCTAGGAATAGGATGACGATAACGAATAGTAATATTATTAATGCCTCTAAAATCAACACACATACGCGACGTACCATCCTTTTTCGGCACTAAAATAATAGGAACAGCACAAGGACTAAGGGATTCGCGTATATAACCTTTGTTGAGCAGCTCCTGTACTTGACGCATAATCTCCTTCGTCTCCTTTGGATTGGTACGGTATGGCGCACGGTTGGGTAATGATGCACCGGGAATTAAGTCAATTTGATGCTCAATCCCTCGAATAGGTGGTAATCCCGGTGGCACATCTTGTGGAAAGACGTCAGCGAACTCTTGCAAAATGTTAGTGACAGCAGGAGGCAAAGAGGAAGGCACGTCCTCAAATGAAAATAATGCCTCTTTGCACACAAAAGCATAGCAAACAGATTTGCTGAAATCTAGCTCATCAATATCAGATTTTGTGGCAAGTAAACATGCACTTTTCAATTTAATTTCAGAGGCAACACTAGATGGTTTCTTATTAGGTTTCATTTGTTGCTCAAATTCTTTTGCCACAATCTGATTTTCACTCTTTGTTTTTCTCATGTTTTGCTTTATTAGCTCTATTAATATCATCTTTCAAAATGGATTTAGGAGTCATAGGAAGCAAAGTAATATGGCTATCCTTATGAACAAGATTATACTGATTATTTCTACCATGGTGTACAGAATTTTTATCAAATTGCCATGGTCTACCAAGAAATAAGGAACATGCTTGCATGGGTACCACATCACAATCAACATAATCAGCATATGTAGAGATACTAAAATGCACACGAACAGTATGTGTTACCTTAACCTTGCCGCTGTTGTTGAACCATTAGATGCAGTAAGGATGTGGATGCGGTCTTATGGTGAGAGAGAGCTTCTCCACCATCTCCATTCTAGCCAAGTTGTTGCAGCTCCCTCCATCTATGATGACGCGAATAGAATGTTCCTTCACAACTCCCTTTGTATGGAACAAATTATGCCTCTGATTTTGCTCAGCTTGTGTAACCTGCACACTCAAAGCACGTTGAGCAACTAAACATTCATACATGTCAGCATCTTCAGCAGCCATGTATTGCGTCTCATGATCAGAATCATCTCCACCATGTTCTTCATGTGTAATAAGAGCCAAAGTTTCCTTGTCATAGTCACTAGCGGACTCATACCCACCATCCTCAGTAGCAATCATCACATGCTGAGATTTGCATTCTCTCGCAAAATGTCCTCTTCCCTTACAACGTCGACAAATAATATCACTTGTGTGCCCTGTTGATGCCATGGAAGAAGAAGAGCTCTGCGCAGGCCCAACAGGTGTGCTCTTGGTAGATAGTGGTGGTTGTGCCTGCTTTCTTGTATCACGGCTGGAGGTGGCACCTGATGGAGGTGCTGGTTCAGTTGAAGTAGAGGATGCACGTGGTGTCCATGATGATGATCGACATGCAGAAAAGTTAGTTCGCGCTAATGCCTGTCGATCCTGCACTTCACGTTCAGCTTTACAAGCAAGATGAAATAAACGAGTGATATTAGTATACTCCTTATACTCTAGAATGGTCAGAATCTCTCTATTTAATCCACCCATAAAACGTGCAAGCATAGCTTCATTCTCCTCAACAATACCACATCTAGTCATGCCAATTTGTAATTCCTGATAATATTCTTCTACATAATTTTTTCCTTCTCTTAAACGCTGTAATTTTTGAAGTAATTCATGTTGATAATATGGTGGAACCCAATGAGTACGCATAGCAGTTTTCAAAGCAGCCCAAGTAGTTGGAATAGGATATAATCTACAATGTTCAGACCACCAAACACATGCGAAGCTAGTGAAAGCACAAACAGCAGCAAGAACACGTCTCTCCTCAGGATATTGTAAACATGTAAAACGTTGTTCAGTTTCTAACTCCCAAGTAAGATATATATCAGGAACATATCTACCCTCAAATGGTGGAATATTCAATTTCAGTTTAGGAAGATGGTCATGATCTCGTACCTCATATGGTAGTGCAACCCTACTATTGCGATGATATACCTGAGGACGACCTGATGGTGGTGGTGCTGGTGGTTGCACGTAGTTCTGATTTTGATCAACCTCATCCTCGTAATGGTCCTCCACCTCTGCAGTAGCAGCAGGAGCTACAGAAGCATCAACAGCGGCACCAGAATTTTGCCCAGGGTCAATGGGAACGTGCTGTGCTCGTCCCACTTGATTTGGAAGGCGACGTTGTTGTTGTTGTTGTTGTTGTAGAGGTGCGTTAGGTGCAGCCGGTGGTGGTGCTGGAAGATGTGTGAGCAATTCATTAAACTTGTTATCGGGCTTTGTTTTGAATGTCTTCTCCATGCCATCTATCTTCTCCATGGCCTCTTCAAATATGTTTATCACATCTTGCACCTGTCCACTCATCATTTGCTGAAATTTATCATGCAACTCCTTATTCGTCATGTTCTCCCAGTCAGTCTCGTCGGCTTGTGATCCTGCCATGGTTAGCAGCAATAGAAACACACAAGAATATGATCCTACAGACTACTAACAAGAGGTGGTGGTGGGTGTCACAAATCCGTCAAGCAAATCTCAAATTCTTACCAGCTCTTACCCAGCAGCAAGCGGTGATCGGCATCCGTCGTAGTCAAAACTCTCAAAGCTTGGATAGAGCGGTTACCAAGGAGAGTCAAAAGCACGACATAATGTATGTGGAGCTAGGAAGGCTTATAATATGGTAGCAAAAAGGGTCAGCAATAATCAATTCAGAGATGCAAAGTTGAATAAACACTCAATGATGGTACTGTGTTGGTCCTAGGCTAGACCATGCTAGAGACGCGAGCCTAGAACACTAACAAAATCACGGCGCTGCACGTAAACAAGGGAGGAGCACACTCTGATTTTTTTCTTTCCTTTTTTCACTTTTTTGCACTTTTTTTGCTCCGCAACAAATTTTTTTCCGAAAAAGTCTACAAATGTCCTAAAAACTGCCTAGCCAGAATTTTCCAGACTTAGTTTTTTTTAGTTTGGAACTATTTTTCTTCTGCGGATGGCTCAAAAGTTGGGGAGTCCTACTCTGTCACGACTCGGAGTATCGCGTGATCTGGAATCCAAAACAAAGCAACAATTACTGGACTCGGACTGGTGCCGAAGATGAATCTGGTGGAATCTCGGACTGCTGGCGGAGATGAGTCTGGTGGAACTCAGACTGGTGGCGGATATATGTTGCAGGTGGACTCGGATTGGCGTGATGGCGACTGATATTTGGTGGCGTATATGGACTCGGATTGGCGGTGAATATGTGGTGGTGGTATATGGCAGCGGCGATGAAGTTGGTGCGGTGGTGGTGTATGGCAGCAGCGATGATGATGATGCGGTGGTGATATATGGCAACTGTGATGTGACAACCTGTGAACAGAACTCGAAACTCTAAAGGATTAGACGCTAAGACCGGCAACTTGACACAACAATGCAACTGCAAATTCAACAAAGCAAATACAGAAAAGATTATGCAAAGGCTCAGATTGGTTCGGATAGGATGAACTAACCTTAATTTTTTTGGCTTTTTCGTGGACTATAGGTATGAAGAACAGACTTGATCTAAACTACGAAAAACTGTAAAATCTCACCGAGCAACCTAGAAATCTGATACCACTTGATAGAGGCAAAGGTGTCTCGTATTTTGATGAGATGGTGGCTATCGTTTTGGAGGAAGTCGACTTTGATGATCCGACTACGAACGTGCAAGGACGTCGCGCCTTAGCAATCGCTAAACCAACTCCGAGAGGTTATTGACCACGCCGGAGCACGATCAACCTGACCACGAAGGTCTGTTTCCTGCAGGCAAACGAAGAACAAGCAAGAAACTAAGATTGCAATCTAGATATTGCGAATATAAGAGGAAAGCTTTATTGATCAAGGTGGGGTTCTATGACGCCTTTGTCTGGTCGTTGAACACAAACGAAGTACGCGAAGTTGCAGCTATGGCGAACTTTTATCTAAACAAAACCCAAATTCTAAACGACACCATAAGGGTTGTATATATGGAGGAAAAGGGGGAATTTCGTGGCCGTTGGAGGAGGGGTCCGAAACCAACCCTAACTCTTGTTTCCCCACACATACAGACTCTAAAAATAGCCTATACTTAGTATTTTGAAAATACATGGGCCTGGCCCAATAATAAGGTGACGCAGCACCTAGAATAGCCTCTGGACGAAATTTATGAAGTGGCATCTTGTATATTTCGTCCAAGGCTTCATGCACTCTTTATGGTGGCTTCAAAGTCTTGAAATCATCACTTGTAACTCCGTTCTGGATCCCCTTGCACATGCCATCATCTCCATGCTTGGTCTTGCTCCAGTGTTCATCCCTCTTATCCATGCCAAGCCCTTCATTTGTAAGAAAAACAAATGTATCCAATTTAGGAAGCATCATATTCTCATGAACATTAGAATCATTACCAAGAAACAGAAGTACCTGATAATTTAATTGGCGTGCACGAGCTCTAGTAATTGGTCCAGTATGTATAGCAGCAGGGGCTGTGGGTGTAACAATGGTATTGATGTCCTCATCAAGGTGGCCCCCTCTAGTGCTTTCTTCGCCCAATATTTTTATATATTCCAAAACAATTCTCCGTGAAGTTTCAGGACTTTTGGAGTTGTGCAGAATAGGTCTCTAATATTTGCTCCTTTTCCAGTCCAGAATTCCAACTGCCGGCATTCTCCCTCTTCATGCAAACCTTATAAAATAACAGAGAAAAGGCATAAGTATTGTGATATAATGTGTAATAACAACCCATAATGCAATAAATATCAATATAAAAGCATAATGCAAAATGGATGCATCAACTCCCCCAAGCTTAGACCTCGGTTGTCCTCAAGCGAAAGCCGATATCGAAAAATATGTCCACATGTTTAGAGATAGAGGTGTAGATAAATAAAATACTGATATGAGGGCATCATGATCATCTTTTAGAAAAACAACATATATTGTCATATAATTTCTTATGCTAAAGTAACAATTCATTCACAAGGTAAAGTATGAATCAGAAACTTCATTGAAAACTAACAAACTATGATCTCTGTCATTGAAACAATTGCAATTTATCATAACATCAGAAAGAGTCGATATAAGAACTTCTCAGCAAGTCCACGTACTCAACTATCATTTAGTCTTTCACAATTGCTAACACTCACGCGATACTTATGGGTTCAAAGTTTCAATCGGACACAGAGAAAGATAGGGGCTTATAGTTTCGCCTCCCAACCTTTTACCTCAAGGGTAATGTCAACAATAATACTTTATGATAACCTACATCCGAGTGTGTGTGTGTGTGTATCTCCAACACATAGTGCTTGCCAAAAGGAAAAAATGTAAAAATGAAAGGTGATGATCACCATGACTCTTGTATAAGGGTAGAAGATAAAAGTAAAAGACAGGCCCTCCACAGAGGGAAGCAGATGTTGTCATGCGCTTTTGTGGTTGGATGCACAAAATCTTAATGCAAAAGAACGTCACTTTATATTGCCGCTTGTGATAAAGAACTTTATTATGCAGCCCGTGGCTTTTATTTCTTCCATATCACAAGTTCGTATAAAGCTTATTTTCTTCACATTAATATATCATACATATTTAGAGAGCAATTTTATTGCTTGCACCGATGACAACTTACTTGAAGGATCTTACTCAATCCATAGGTAGGTATGGTGGACTCTCATGGCAAAACTGGTTTAAGGGATGTTTGGAAGCACAAGTACTGTCTCTACTTGGTGCAAAGAATTTGGCTAGCATGAGAGGGAAAGGCAAGCTCAACATGTTGGAGGATCCATGACAATATAACTTCTATTCAGATATAAGCAAACATATCTGATTATGTTGTCTTCCTTGTCCAACGTCAACCTTTTAGCATGTCATATTTTAATGAGTGCTCACAATTACAAAAGATGTCCAAGATAGTATATTTATATGTGAAGCTTCTCTTTCTTTATTACTTCCTATTAATTGCAACAATGACCAAAACTATGTTTGTCAACTCTCAATAACTTTTATTCAGCATACTCTTTATATGTGAAGTCATTACTCTCCATAAGATCAATATATGATCTTTTTATTCCTTTCTTTTCTTCTTATACCCTCAAGATCATAGCAAGACAACAAAACCCTCAACTCAAAACTACCTTTTATTATATATATATATATATATATATATATATAACTCACAGACTCGATTACATAGATAGAGATCAAAACGAAACTGAAAGCTAGATCATACTAAAAACTTTATTCTACTAGATCAAGATATAACCAAAAGGATGGAACTAAGAAAAACGATAAAGGTAAAGATGTCATGGTGATATGATACCGGGGCACCTTGATACGTCTCCAACGTATCTATATTTTTTGATTGCTCCATGCTATATTATCTACTGTTTTGGACATTATTGGGCTTTATTATCCACTTTTATATTATTTTTGGGACTAACCTATTAACCGGAGGCCCAGCCCAGAATTGTTGTTTTTTTGCCTGTTTTAGGGTTTCGAAGAAAAGGAATATCAAACGGAGTCCAAACAGAATGAAACCTTCGGGAACGTGATTTTCTCAAAGAACAAGACCCAGGAGACTTGGACCCTACGTCAAGACAAAAAATAGGAGGCCACGAGGTAGGGGGCATGCCTACCCCCCCAGGCGCGCTCTCCACCCTCGTGGGCCCCATGTTGCTCCAGCGACGTACTCCTTCCTCCTATATATACCTACGTACCCCCAAACGATCAGATATGGAGCCAAAACCCTAATTCCACCGCCGTAACTTTCTGTATCCACGAGATCCCATCTTGGGGCCTGTTCCGGAGCTCTGTCGGAGGGGGCATCGATCACGGAGGGCTTCTACATCAACACCATAGCCCCTCCGATGAAGTGTGAGTAGTTCACCCAGACCTATGGGTCCATAGTTAGTAGCTAGATGGCTTCTTCTCTCTTTTTGGATCTCAATACAATGTTCTCCCCCTCTCTTGTGTAGATCTATTCGATGTAATCTTCTTTTTGCGGTGTGTTTGTTGAGACCGATGAATTGTGGGTTTATGATCAAGTCTATCTATGAACAATATTTGAATCTTCTCTGAATTCTTTTATGTATGATTGGTTATCTTTGCAAGTCTCTTCGAATTATCAGTTTGGTTTGGCCTACTAGATTGATCTTTCTTGCAATGGGAGAAGTGCTTAGCTTTGGGTTCAATCTTGCGGTGTCCTTTCCCAGTGACAGTAGGGGCAGCAAGGCACGTATTGTATTGTTGCCATCGAGGATAACAAGATGGGGTTTTCATCATATTGCATGAGTTTATCCCTCTACATCATGTCATCTTGCTTAAGGCGTTACTCTGTTTTCATTAACTTAATAGTCTAGATGCATGCTGGATAGCGGTCGATGAGTGGAGTAATAGTAGTAGATGCAGACAGGAGTCGGTCTACTTGTCTCGGACGTGATGCCTATATACATGATCATACCTAGATATTCTCATAACTCTGCTCAATTCTGTCAATTGCTCAACAGTAATTTGTTCACCCACCGTAGAATACTTATGCTCTCGAGAGAAGCCACTAGTGAAACCTATGGCCCCCGGGTCTATCTTCATCATATTAATCTCCCAATACTTAGTTATTTCCTTTGCTTTTACTTTGCTTTTATTTTACTTTGCATATTTATCATAAAAATACCAAAAATATTATCTTATCATATCTATCAGATCTCACTCTCATAAGTGGCCGTGTAGGGATTGACAACCCCTTATCGCGTTGGTTGCGAGGATTTATTTGTTTTGTGCAGGTACGAGGGACTGGCGCGTAGCCTCCTACTGGATTGATACCTTGGTTCTCAAAAACTGAGGGAAATACTTACGCTACTTTGCTGCATCATCCCTTCCTCTTCGGGGAAAACCAACGCAGTGCTCAAGAGGTAGCACACCTCCCCCAAGCTTGGCAATTGCCAAGGGGAGTGCCCATACCCATGTATTTAGCTCCTTCTTCGAAGGTGGTGATGATGGAGTTGATTATGAAGTAATGCCACACTTCGAGCGTAGGAGATGCTCCAATCTATGAATAATGCTCTGGAGGGCGGTGATATGCTCTTGCAATAGAATATTTTCACGAGTGAGATATATATTTTTTGCACACGAACTATTTCAATGATCTTGAAAGCTTCAATTTTAGTAGGGGTAAGATGATTGTAGTATGGTTGAAGGATGTCTTCTTTTTCTGCTGCCGGAGCTTGATCTCCCGCGGCCTTCTTGATCTTATCATCCTCATTAGTTTCCCTGAGTTCTTCTCTCTTCATCTCTATCTTCATCTCTATCTTCATCAGCCAAGCATAGTCGTCCCCATTGTCGGAGGAGGGGGAAGACATGATGCCTGGCCTTGAAAAATCTGGCAGAAAACAGCTCAAAACGAAAACAGGAAATATTGTCGTGGTACAGTGGTCAAAACCTTCGGGAGAATATAAAATGAATTTTTACCGACCAAAACAAGTATTGTGCAAGAAAACGGAGTCCGGAGGGTACATGAGGTGGCCACAAGGCAGGGGGGCACACCCAGGGGGTAGGGCGCGCTCTCCACCCTTGTGGATGCCTCGTGCGCTCTTCGGGCTACTTTGAATTTTCTTAATTTTTAAATATTCCAAAATAGAGAAAATTGCCATTGGAAACGTTTAGGAGTCGTTTACTTACCGTACCACATACCTATTCCTTTTCGGAGTATGAAATGTTCTGGAAAGTATCCCTTATGTACTCCTCTGGTGTTATGGTATTAATTATATTGGTCTCAACATTTATGGGAGTACCTGAGATATAATGTTTGATTCTTTGACCATTTACCACCTTCGGATTTGTGCCTTCGGCGTTGTTGATCTTGATGGCACCGGAATCATAGACCTCCTCGATAATGTAAGGACCTTCCCATTTAGAGAGAAGTTTTCCTGCAAAAAATCTTAAACGAGAGTTGTATAGCAAAACATGATCACCTACATTAAACTCATGCTTTTGTATCCTTTTGTCATGCCATCTTTTAACCTTTTCTTTAAACAACTTGGCATTTTCATAGGCTTGGGTTCTCCATTCATCAAGTGAGCTAATGTCAAATAACCTCTTCTCACCGGCAAGTTTGAAATCATAATTGAGCTCTTTAATAGCCCAATAAGCTTTATGTTCTAGTTCGAGAGGTAAGTGACAAGCTTTTCCATAAACCATTTTATATGGAGACATACCCATAGGATTCTTATAAGCAGTTCTATAAGCACATAATGCATCGTCAAGTTTCTTAGACCAATTCTTTCTAGATCTATTAACAATATTTTGCAAAATCAATTTAATCTTTCTATTGCTCAATTCTACTTGACCACTAGACTGAGGATGATATGGAGATGCAATTCTATGGTTAACATCATATTTAGCAAGCATTTTATGGAAAGCGCCATGAATAAAATGCGAACCACCATCAGTCATTAAATATCTCGGGACTCCAAATCTCGGAAAAATAACTTCTTTAAGCATCTTAATAGAACTGTTATGATCAGCACTAGTAGTTGGAATAGCTTCTACCCACTTAGTAACTTTATCAACAACAACTAAAATATGTGTGTACCCATTAGAGGAAGGAAAAGGTCCCATATAATCAAAGCCCCAAACATCAAATGGTTCAATAACAAGTGAATAATTCATAGGCATTTCCTGACGTCTACTAATATTGCCAATTCTCTGGCATTCATCACAAGATAATACAAACTTACGAGCATCCTTGAAGAGAGTAGGCCAATAAAAACCGAATTGCAATACCTTGTGTGTAGTTCTATCTCCAACATGGTGTCCTGATGTGGAGCATCCTACGAACATCACCATGTCAAGAGTCCGTTTGGCAAGTGACACGTGTGACATCTACTTCACACACATAAAGATGAATCATCTCCTTTATACGTGTTCATTTGACCCCTTCGAGGATGGTATACTACTTGACATTCCTCTCGTGTGCATGCATAGGTATTACCGGAGCTTCACGGATGACGATGAGGAGTGCAAGCGCCAAGGAACACCTACACCATCCGCGAGGGAAGCATGGAAGAGAAGACAGAAGAAACGGAGCTGCTACAAGCTACAGCCACCGGACGTCCGGACGCCATCAGACATCCGGTACCTGACGCATCCCAGACGGCCAGAAGAACTACAGCTGACGCGTGCTACAGCGGCCGGGCGACCGACGCCCACCGGACGTCTGACAAGTCCCAGCGCCCGGACGTCCGACAAGTCCCAGCGCCCGGACGTCCGACAACCTCCGGAAATCCGGTGCCGCTACACCCAAGAAGAATCAGCGGACTTTCGATGCACGCCGGACGTCTGGACCGCAACGAGCCACCGGACGTCCAACCCCCACCGGTCGTCCGGTAACTGCCTGTGCGTAGCCGCGGGCCTTTGGCCTTGTATCCCTTCCCACTTACCATTTCACCCACTTAGACTATAAATACCCCCTACCTCCTCCTAGCTAGGGTTAGCAAAGTGATAGCTCATTTGTATGTGAGCTTTGATCCTACCTACCTCTACTCTTGAGAGAGAGAGAGAGACCACCACTCCCATGGAGTTCAAGACCTCCATGTGAGAAGATTCTGCGGGATATATCCTCAAGACCCCTAACAGGAAGATCCGTCTAGGATACCATCAAGACCTCCTCTTGGAGATGAACTTTACCTTTTATCTTTCCTTTTGTTGTTCATGTACCTTGTGGATCTTGTGTGTTTGATTGTCTAGTGGATGTGTGATTGGACTTGTTCTTGAGTGTTTCCCCATGTGATTTCTCTCCATTCTTCCCCGTGTTCTTCGAGGGAATCCACTGCAATCTTGAAAGATCGGCCTACACCAGGTTAGCCCCATATCATATGGTATCATGAGCCACGTTGATCACGTATTTGGAGTCCCTCCCACCGTTTTCTAGCCTTCTTTTGCTTGATTTTGTCATAAATTTCAAAAATTCCCACCAAAAATAGCCCCAATTTTTGTGATTTGTTGGTTTGATGATGTTTTGTTGATTCTCATCCATGGATTTTCTTGGTTTCGAGTGGATCTAGCATCTCCCCAAGTTTCCTCATCTTCCATCCACGAAATCTCATCAATTTTGACCCTAAAATCCCCAATTTCTGCCCAAAATCGCATCCCGAAACTCGCATCTCGCGTTGACCCAGACCCATCGGACGACCGACACTTTATCGGACATCCGGAGCCCCAGGAACCACCGGATGTCCGAACTCCACCGAAAATCCGACACCCCGATCCCGAGCTGAAATCACGGACTTCTGACCATTTCTGAACGTCCGACCACCGGACATCCTGAAGGAAATATGCCCTAGAGGCAATAATAAAGTTGTTATTTATATTTCCTTATATCATGATAAATGTTTATTATTCATGCTAGAATTGTATTAACCGGAAACTTAGTACATGTGTGAATACATAGACAAACAGAGTGTCCCTAGTATGCCTCTACTGGACTAGCTCGTTAATCAAAGATGCTTAAGTTTCCTGACCATAGACATGCACTACTGCAGGATGGTCCAAACGCGACACTAAGATCAGAGACCCTTCGACGAAACTGTGTGCGATGACATAATCGCAAACGGTGGTGTAAAAGAACCGTCAAAAGGTGCAGAATGTTTGAGATGGCGGAGCTATCAAACACGGTTTAGAATTTAGTTGCGTGTGCGATGCAGGGCATACAATTCAGCTCAATGAACTGTTTGCGACGAGGCGGAACAAAAAAACAAGCAGCCCGATGAAGGCGTGTGCGATATAGAGCATACGGTTCACTCGGATGAACTGTTTGTGATTAGGCAACACAAAAGAAACGGTCAGCCAGATCAAGGTGTGTGTGATACGCGGCAAACAGGTCCGTTATCAGAAATGTGTGCGAAGACCAATAATAACACAGACAATTGCTGCTAATAAGCCGTGTGAATTGCTCTGTCTACAGTAGAATAACATGCATATATATATATAACTGAAATAAACATCCAATTACATAAGTGACTATATAGATCATTCGCACACACCTCAATAAACAATTGCATGCATTCTAAAGTAGGAGAAACGATCGTCTAGTCATCTACTTCTTGTGACGGTCCCGCCACTGCTATGTGGCTCGATCCCTCGTCTGGGTTAGGAAGAAGACAGTTCCTCATGTCAATGATCTGCATGTACATCTCGTAGATTGTGTACGCGTCCATGGCCGCGTACTTGACATGTTGTTCATCCAGTCTCTCATGCCACACACTGTGCCAGGCGTTCTTGTCCTTATTGCTCTCTTCTTTCATCTTCGCGTAGTAGGGGTCGATGATGGCCGAGGCGAGGTCAACCAGGGAGTTCAATTTGTTTTTGTCGCTGCCCCAGACCTTGTAGTGGTGCTGGATGTTGACAAGATTCGGGCATTTCAAGTCTGAAACCTTGAGCGCTTTTAGATCGTTGGTGGTGTCCACCGTAGCGAAACTGTAGTTGGAGCTGTTGATAAACCTGGAGAAATGCTCGCAAGTCCTTGTGGCAAGGTGGTAGTGGTAGACAAGGACATCATGTCGCATGCACAATTGGGCGACGGCAACCTTCTGATTGTGCCCGGCACGATCGATGGTGTACTCAAGGTCGAAGCCGACCACTCGGTACTTGTCCTCAGCAAGGAACTGCTCCATAGTTTGGATGGAGCTCTCCATCGAGACCGGATCGTTCATGTACACCACCGAGAGGGCCTTCAGCCTCATGTGGGTGTACACTACGTGATGCGTGATGAATTGCCCGCCGTTGTCATCGTCGGCCGCTGGGAGCGCCATTGGAGCCACGGGGAGCGCCATTGGAACCGCTGGATGTCCTCTCTATATGTGTCCTCTTGGGTGTGCTTATTTTGTCGTGTGGGACGAGAGATGAAGGTAAATGGACACAGGAATAAAAGGGGGCCGGGCGGTGTGGATTCTTGGCGCGTCCGCATGGCAGTTTTTGCAGCGGGTAACTGCATCGCCGCACCGCGCCCAGCCCCAAACACTGGCAGCGCACGTGGAGGGACGAGGGCAGAGCACCCGGAGGGACGCGAGAGTAGAGCGCGCGTGGCGGGACGCGAGCAGAGCGTGCCACGGCTGCCTGAACCGCAAGCAACCACACGCATAGAGCAGTTGAGCAGGCATGACATGGTCGCCTACAAGCCGGTCGACAGTTGCGTCGCTGCGTAGAGAGCGGCCGTGTGCTACCACCTCCATCTAGTCTATAGTCTCCTTTATATTCTGTGCCATACTTTGCCCTCAAATTTAACCAACAAAATGTTAATGAATGTTTTAAAAATTATATAATCGGAAACTATGTTCAAATACAAATCCAACTATATAATCTTTGGTGACATGCATTCGTATTCTATTAGTTAAATCATACTTATAAACCAGGATGGTGGTATAGTAGGTAATTAAATTGCAAATGTTTTTTTATTAATCGTATGTGTACGTGGCCTTTCGTCCTCCTCTCACACTCTTGTCACCCCGCTGCCGCATACGGCTTACAGCGCAAGCTTGCGCAGCGTGCGGGGGCGTTCTTTTGGCCAAACCGTGGCGCCAATGAATCGCCGGTGAGCCCGTTCCCGCGCAACCTCGCAGGTTTCCGCGCAAGCTTCCCGCCCGACTCGGTGAAATCCCCCAAAATCCCAATGCTTACCGGCCTGCTATAAAAACCCTCACGGCCGGCGAGTCCTGCATCGCATTTTTCCCCTCCCTTCCTGTAGCTTATCTCGTCTGCTTCTCCCACAATCTCCAATGGCACCGGTCCATCGTCGTCGCTCAGCCACTCCGCCGTCATTAGAGGACAGCTCCAGCTGGGAGGCTACACCGCGGCAGCGGCGCAGTCCCTGGCGTAGTGTAGTGCGCGTGGCGTCCCTATTGGGTGTGCGCGGAACACCCACCACACGCTCCGCCGCCGGTGCCCGTCGGCAGCTGTTGCCGGCCGCCGTTGCCGCCACACCACCGTCGAAAGCCAGGGCCATCGCGCGCTCCGCCACCGCGGCCCGAAGGCGGGAGGTGGCCATCGTGGCCGCCACCCCACTGTCGGCCACTATGGCCATCACCCGCTCCGCCACCGAGGCCCGAAGGCGGGAGGTGGTGGTCGTGGCTGCCACCCCGTCGTCGGCTGCCGTGGCCGCCAGCCCACCGTCGACCGCCGGGGTCATCACCCGCTCCGCCACCATCACCCGAAGGCGGGAGGCGGAGGTGGATGCCCGCATGTGCGTCAGCGACCTTGCGCGCTACACCGAGTTCCTGCAGAGGGAGGAGGAGCGCCTCGTCGAGCACGCAAAGAGCCTTATCGCCGCCGTGGCCGTGGCACACACCGCCTTAGAGGCGAGGAATTGGGAGATCTACGAGGAGAACCACCACTTTGAGAGGGGTCGTCTGGAGCAGCAGAGGGCGTTCGAGGTGAGCGTCGTTGAAGCTGCAACAGCGGTACGCACCGTATTGCGGTTGCCCAGCTCGTCGGTAGGCTCCTCCTCCTCTGCCTCTTACTGAGCACGCTCGGCAGAGGAGAGGCGGCCGGAAGTAGTACAAAGTCCCTCGACAGTAGTAGTAGTAGTAGTAGTAGTAGTAGTATTTAGGGGCTATTTTGTTCAGTTCATCTGACTATGGATGTGCTGGAACTGTACAACGTACTTAAAAATTAGCTACTATATATATAATTGAACTAGCTATTTCAGTACGTGGTTGGCAACAATTGGGGAAAATTTTGGTCGGTTCAGCTCTCGAGTTGAACTATTTGTATAAATTAAGAACGACTGCTTAATCTATGAATGAAATCTATGCTTAATTACTGAATTTTAGTTGCAAAAATTAGATACTGCTAGTGATTTTTAGCTTCATATTTTGACAAATCGCAGTGTTACAAGGATTGACAAATCTTACCAAAATGTTTGTACGTGGTTGCATACGGGTCATCCAAAATAACCGTTTGCATTGAAGGGATGTACAAATCCTACGCTGCTCTCACTTTGCACATGGGTGTTCTATCTAAAATGTTTGCGATCAAGAGCAGCATAAATCTTGCTCGGCACATTTTCACTTTGCTTCCTAGGGAAGTTGTCGGTTTGCATACGGGTGTTCTAACTAAAATGTTTGCGATGATTGTTTTATGTTTAAAAAGCGAATTATACTACGGATTGGGCGCCATTGATGGAGAGGATGCGAGCAAGGCGGGCGGCCATGGAAGTCAAAGGGCTCGCTTCCTAGTGAGCCTGTGCAGCATACAGCTCGCACGCCTCCCGGTGAGCCTGCGCATTCGAGGACAACTTGCACGCCTCTCGGTCAGCCTGCACACCGGACGGCGCTCGCACGCCTCACATTCAATCGAGGTCAAGCAGCTTTCCGCACGGCACCTCCTATAGCCATTAAAACCAAGACACGTGGCGTCACGTGAATGGTTAATAGAACGCACACGGTTTGAATTATACAACCGTTTGAGATATTAAAGTGGCAACTAATTTTTCAAAATGCCTTGCCCTGGTGTTTGAAATTCATTCTCATTTCTTGCATGGGACCTAAGCATGCACCCAAGGACACATATTTGATTTTTCAACCAATTTATATGCACTGGAGCATGTGCATGTAGTTCAAATTTGAATTATGCACATAAATGCATTGAAAACTCAGTTAATGCATAAAAATGTCCAAACGAACCCCGAAAAATCACAAAAATTCACACAACACTCATGTTGTTCTATGTTGACATGAGAAATTTTTTGAAAGCAATAAGAGGCAATGGATATCGTTTCGTCCCCAAAGGTGGGACGTTCCCTACCGAAAACCATCATGCTTGTTGTGAGAAGCTCCAGTTTGTGAGAAGCATATACCCAAACCTGCCCCAAATGGGACAAATTTTTTACCATGGCATGTTGATGCCGCTCCATGATAGCATGCCAAGTTTCATGAATTTCAGACGGGTTTTGGATTTACTAGAATTTAAAAACCAGGCATCTCAATGTTTTGCCAGCAATCAACGGTGCCTGGTGTTTGAAATTCATTCCCATTTCTTGCATGGGACCTAAGCATGCACCCAAGGACACATATTTGATTTTCAACCAATTTATATGCACTGGAGCATGTGCATGTAGTTCAAATTTGAATTATGCACCTGAAATGGCTAGAAAACCAATTTAATGTATAAAATGTTCAAACGAACCCTGGATAATTCCAATTCTTTTCCGACACACATATAGCTGCATGTTCACTCCAGATAAAAGGTCTAGCAATTTAAACACCGTCCATTGCCGCTGTGAGCCCATTATGTAATTCAAATCAAGATGAAAAATCAAGTAGATCGCACACAGTTTATTATCAGCAACCGTGTGAGATGCAGCACAAATTATCCTGGAGCACCGTCGGTGTATAGTACGCCTATGGCTTACGCGAGAAGGTGCGTCGGCTACAGTCCACAGCCCGCGTCTCAAGCACACTAGCTCGCTCCCCAAATATCATTTCACTGTTCAATCATCGCCGGTGAAAGATGGGCACGTGGACCCACGTCGTGATGGCAACTTCGGTGGCCCACTCCGGCGAGAGCGTGGCCGCAACCGCCATCCACGTGCTAACAAGGTGCATGAGCGCGGCCGCAATCTGCGACCGGGCAGAAAAGGCAGCCCAAATGGCCGTTGTTGCTTCTCAGGTGGCGGCAACAACATCTTCCTCGGGGATAGCAACTGGCGAGAGCGGCATAGCAGCTGTCCGTTCCGCAGCGGCGGCCTTAGCCCTGATGGAGGCCGCCCACGCCCAGCTCCTGGCGGTCACCGCACAAATCGAACGAAGCTTCTCCGACAATGGTTGGCAACCCACGGCCGAAGAGCTGGCAATCGCCGAGAGCGTTCGAGCAGCCATTCGTTCCTCTGCCGCATACCTTGCGACGACGTAGCCCGTCCAAGCCCAGATCGCGTCCGCCCACGCCCAGCTCGCGGCGGCCTTTTCCAAAGAGATGGCGGACGCGGATGGCGAGATTCTTGCCAAGTATGGTGTGATGGTTGCCATGGAGCCCCTTCCCTAGGAGACCGTCGGGCGCGAGCTAGACATGGAGGCGGCGACGGAGATCGACGAGCACCAGCCGTAGTAGTACTCTTTGTTTTGTTTAATTAAGAGCGCCAGTCTTTAATTTGTTAGAGTAATGTTTAGGTTAGCTAGCTCTGTTTAATTGCTGAAATTGCTCGATTAAGAAGTGTAGGTGTGCTGTAGTCTCCTTTGTGTACCCAAATTATGCAATGACGTGGATGACCACTGTAACCATGGAAATTCGAACCAAAACTTTTGACGTCCAAATTCACCACACACGGGTGAAGCTATCTGAATCGTTTGTGATGTCCACATATCGTACATAGTTCTGAATAAGGGACCGTGTCTGATGACACTTTGCACGCCAGTTTTTTGGCTGAAGCAATTCCAAATTTTCGGCTTACGCGGAAATATCTACCTTCCCACCCCTACCCCTTACCAAAAGCCACATTTCCCCTCTTTCTGCCTACCTTTCCAAGTTGAAACCTTCACTCCTTGCTTGCAGCGCCGCCTCCTCGTCGGCGACCCTCCTTCACGCTGCTCGGCCTCGTCTATCCAGGCAGGTAATCCACACCCGACCCCCATCCTCCTCCTCCTTCCACATCCCACAGGCCCCGATCACCGACACGAGCGCGACACTTTCCACCCAAATCACCGACCCCTCCACCAAATAAGCACCGCCCTAAGCCATGGTGCACGTAGTATAGCCAGGATCTCAAGGAGCATTTGGTAGCGGAGAAGCAAATCGCGGCCGCACGCGCGGATGAGGTCGTGATGGCTGCCATTCGTGCTGACCCCTAGATCTTGGAGGAGCACCTTGCCATTTGCTAGCTACGCCGGTTAAGCATGCTCGGTTTACCCGTTGTGTGTGCTGCTCCTGCCTTTCCTTCACAAATTCTAGTGAATTGTGCTATCTAATTTTACCATGCAATCTGTTGCTCTAGTGTATATGTTATATATGTCGTGCAGTGTGGTGCTCACTTATTAACTGTTTTGTTAATTAGTTTTCATCGTCAGTTAACTATTTGGTTCAATTCTACAAATGTGATGTTCAATTCTTCAGGCTGCAATTTTGTATTGTCTTCCATGTGAGAAATAAATCGAATTTATCTTTACGAAATACATGAGAAATGAATGCAATTGCTATATTTCCAAGTTGTCAAGCATGCTTGGTTTGGTTATACATTATGCAATGTGGTGCCTAGTTAATGTTTGGTTCATTTGTGTTGTGGTGTTTAGTTAACTGTTTGGTTCAATTCTGCAATGTGATGTTCAATAGTTATGGGTGCATTCTGTTATTGTATACCATGTGAGGAATAAATTGAATTTGGCTGTAGTAAATACATGGGAAACAAATACAATTGCTACAATTGGCTGTAGTTAACTGTTTAGTTAACTGTCTGATCTTCTATTAGGAGTATGTTATATTGTGCAATGTGGTGCTCAGTTAATGTTTGGTTCATTTGTTGTGGTGTTCAGTTAGCTGCTTGGTTCAATTCTGCAATGCGATGTCCAATTGTCGTGGGTAGAATTTTGTATTGTTGTGCATGTGAGGAATAAATCGAATTTGGCTGCACTTAATACATGAGAAACATATACAAGTGCTATATTTCCTAGTTCTTAAGCATGCTTGGTTTGGGTAAATGGGTTTTCCATGTGGCTTGAATTAATCTGGTGAATCTACAATGTGCTTATTTTTCATCAACATATTTTACTGATAGCATGCTAACCCTTACTTAACCTGATGACTAACTACCTTATATGTCTTGCAGGGAAACAATGCGAAGCACTGAGGTTTACAATAGAGGTTAGCACGTGCATGGTCCATTGTCTAATAGCACATTATTGTGCAATTGCAGGAACCATTCTAATATTTTGGTTTTTAACAATTTGGTCTTGCACATGTAGGTCTTGCTGTCAGAGGTTTTGACTCACTGTTCGACCCTTTTGCATATGGGGGAATGAGTTGTCCATGAATATCAATCAAATCAAGAAACTCAGAAAGATTGTTAGGATAAAGAAATTAGCGACAAAAAACAACAAGATCTTTGTCTGCACAATAAAGAAGACATCAGTTCACTACAAGATGGTACTAACTATTATACCTTGCCTTTTTTATTCCTTTGCCCCATTTCCAATATAGAGAAGATATTTATGCACATCCTTGTTTTTAGGCCTTTCTGAAGCAGTTCACTGATGATTACCTCTCAAACCACCTCTATGGTCAGGAGGTGAGTAAGGTATTCATACAACACCCACGGTTCAATATTGAAGTGTTCCTGAAGAGGACGAAGGACGGACGGTTAATCATCCACAGGCACTGGCCTAAAGTTGCAAAGACCTTCAACATGAATGAAGGCTCAATATTCGCCTTCCGCTTCAGCAGTTTTCCAGATGAGATGCATCTGTCTATATACCGTCTATGATGCTAATTTCGAAAGGTTCTACATGTTGTGTAATGGGGTAGCTGAGTGCTGAAGCTATATCATGTTGTACTCTAATGTATTTCAATTATGAAATTCTGCTTCCTTAATATGGAAATGAAATATATTGTGTGCTTAATATGAAATGTCAATTAGATTAATAAATGGATTATGAATAATCGGATAATTGGGTTTTGCTATTCCAAACGGTTGTTGAAAAAAATACCGTGGGCGATGACCTCAGGCAACGCACACAGTTTCTAGGAATAAACCGTGTTGGATTAATGAACCGTGTTGGATCAATGAACAATCACACATGACTTTCTCTTGAAAACTGTTTGCGTTAGGCCACCTTGCACAAACGTTTACCACATAAAAACTGTGTGTGATGGACAGCCTTTGCCACACAGTTTCTTCTACGGTCCGTGTGTGATACATTCAATAACGCAAATGATTTAACAGGAAAAATTGTGTGTGATGTACCTGTGAACAGAAACATTTTCCTTGGAGCGACTATGTGGGATGTACATACGAACGGAAACGTTTAGCGGGGACTGACTGTGTGGGATGTACTTGCGACTGGAAACAATTTCGCCGTATAATTGTATTTTTAGCTCTACTGTATGTATTTCCGTATTTAAGCGCTCGCCGGTCGCACACGACCTCATTTTGCCGCATGTGTGTGTGCCAGGAGGGCATATCCCCGACGGTTTCTGGGTCGTGTGGGAAGGACCCCCTATCGCCCACACTCACTTGGCGACGGTTCCAAATGCCGTCGCGGAAAGAGGTTAAAAACCGTTTGTTTAGGAGCGACGCGTACCAGTGATGTGTTGTCATTTGATAAACGAGATCACATCATTAGAGAATGATGTGATGGACAAGACCCATCCATTATCTTAGCATAATGATCGTTTAGTTTTATTGCTATTGCATTCTTCATGACTTATACATGTTCCTCTGACTATGAGATTATGCAACTCCCGAATACAGGAGGAATACCTTGTGTGCTATCAAACGTCACAACATAACTGGTGATTACAAAGATGCTCTACAGTTGTCTCCGATGGTGTTTGTTGAGTTGGCATAGATCAAGATTAGGATTTGTCACTCTGTGTATCGGAGAGGTATCTCTAGGCCCTCTCGGTAATGCTCATCACTATAAGCCTTGCAAGCAATGTGACTAATGAGTTAGTTGCGGGATGATGCATTAGGGAACGAGTAAAGAGACTTGCCAGTAACGAGATTGAACTAGGTATGATGATACCGACGATCGAATCTCGGGCAAGTAACATACCGATGATAAAGGGAACAACATATGTTGTTATGCGGTTTGACTGATAAAGATCTTCGTAGAATATGTAGGAGCCAATATGAGCATCCAGGTTCCGCTATTGGTTATTGACCAGAGATGTGTCTCGGTCATGTCTACATAGTTCTCGAACCCGTAGGGTCCGCACGCTTGACGTTCGATGACTATTTGTATTATGAGTTATATGTGATTTGATGACCGAAGTTTGTTTGGAGTCCCGGATGAGATCACGGACATGACGAGGAGTCTCGAAATGGTCGAGACATAAAGATTGATATATTGGACGATGTTATTCGTACACCGGATGAGTTCCGAGAGGTACTAGGTAACTACTGGAGTGCTGGAGGGTTATCAGAAGCCCCCCGGGGAACTAATGGGCCTTCATGGGCCTTAGTGCGGAGAGAGAAGGGCTACAAGGGGCTGGCCGCCCCCCTTAGCAGTCCGAATTGGACTAGGGGAAGGGGGCGGCGCCTCCTTTCCTTCCCTTCCCCCTCTCCCTTCCTCCTCCCCCCTCCACCAAGTGGAATCCTACTAGGACATGGAGTCCTAGTAGGACTCCTCTCCTTGGCGCGCCCTACAGGGGCCAGCCGGCTTCCCCATCTCCTCTATATACGGGGGCAGGGGGGCACCCTAGAACACACAAGATCAATTGTCTTAGCCGTGTGCGGTACCCCCCTCCACGGTTACACACCTCGGTCACATCGTTGTAGTGCTTAGGTGAAGCCCTGCGCCGTTAACTTCATCATCACCGTTGCCACGCCGTCGTGCTGATGAAACTCTCCCTCGTCCTCAACTGGATCAAGATCTCGAGGGACGTCATCGAGCTGAACATGTGCTGAACACGGAGGTGCCGTACGTTCGGTGCTAGGATTGGTTGAATCCGAAGACATTCGACTACATCAACCGCGTTACTAAATGCTTCCGCTTTCTGTCTACGAGGGTACATGGACACACTCTCCCCTCTCATTGCTATGCATCTCCTAGATAGATCTTGCATGATAGTAGGAATTTTTTTGAAATACTGCATTCCCCAACAGTGGCATCCGACCAGGTCTATGCGGAGATGTTATATGCACGAGTAGAACACAAAGAGTTGTGGGAGATAATAGTCACACTACTTACTAGCAATGTCTTACTTTGATTCGGCGGTATTGTTGGATGAAGCGGCCCAGACCGACATTACATGACCGCGTTCATGAGACTGGTTCTACCGACGTGCTTTGCACACAAGTGGCTGGCTGGTGTCTGTTTCTCCAACTTGAGTTGAATCGAGTTTGACTACGCCCGATCCTTGTTGAAGGTTAAAACAACACACTTGACAAAAAATCATTGTGGTTTTGATGCGTAGGTAAGAACGGTTCTTGCTAGAAGCCCATAGCAGCCACGTAAAACTTGCAACAACAAAGTAGAGGCCGTCTAACTTGTTTTTGCAGGGCATGTTGTGATGTGATATGGTCAAGACATGATGAGATATAAATTGTTGTATGAGATGATCATGTTTTGTAAAAGTTATCAGCAACTAATAGGAGCCTTATGGTTGTCGCTTTATTGTATGAAATGCAATCGCCATGTAATTGCTTTACTTTATCACTAAGCGGTAGCGATAGTCGTAGAAGCAATAGTTGGCGAGATGACAACGATGCTACGATGGAGATCAAGGTGTCAAGCCGGTGTCGATGGTGATCATGATGGTGCTTTGGAGATGGAGATCAAATGCACAAGATGATGATGGCCATATCATATCACTTTTTTGATTGAATGTGACGTTTATCCTTTATGCATCTTATTTTGCTTAGTACGGAGGTAGCATTATAAGATAATCCCTCACTAAATTTCAAGGTACAAGTGTTCTCCCTGAGTATGCACCGTCGCTACAGTTCGTCATGCCGAGACACCACGTGATGATCGGGTGTGATAAGATCTACATTCACATACAACGGGTGCAAGCCAGTTTTGCATGTGCAAAATACTCGGGTTAAACTGGACGAGCCTAGCATATGCAGATATGGCCTTGAAACACTAAGGCCGAAAGGTCAAACGTGAATCATATAGTAGATATGATCAACATAGTGATGTTCACCATTGAAAACTACTCCATCTGATGTGATGATCGGACATGGTTTAGTTGATATGGATCACGTGATCATTTGGAGGACTAGAGGGATGTCTATCTAAGTGGGAGTTCTTAAGTAATATGATTAATTGAATTTTAATTTATCATGAACTTAGTACGTGATAGTATTTGCATGTCTATGTTGTTGTAGATCAATGGCCCGTGCTACCGTTCCCTTGAATTTTAATGCGTTCCTAGAGAAAGCTAAGTTGAAAGATGATGGTAGCAACTACACGGACTGGGTCCGTAACTTGAGGATTATCCTCATTGCTGCGCAGAAGAATTATGTCTTGGAAGCACTGCTAGGTGTACCACCCTCACCAACAACTGCAAACATTGTGAATGCCTGGCAGACGCGTGTTGATGACTACTCGACAGTTCGATGTGCCATGCTTTACGACTTAGAATCGGGACTTCAAAGACGTTTTGAACGTCATGGAGCATATGAGATGTTCTAGGAGTTGAAGTTAATATTTCAAGAAAATGCCCGAATTGAGAGATATGAATTCTCCAATAAGTTCTATAGCTGCAAAATGGAGGAGAATCGTTCTGTCAGTGAACATATACTCAGAATGTCTGGGTACCACAACCACTTGACTCAACTGGGAGTTAATCTTCCTGATGATAGTGTCATTGACAGAGTTCTTCAATCACTACCACCAAGCTACAAGAGGTTCGTGATGAACTATAATATGCAAGGGATGGATAAGATGATTCCCGAGCTCTTCGCAATGCTAAAGGCTGCGGAGGCAGAAATCAAGAAGAAACATCAAGTGTTGATGGTCAACAAGACCACTAGTTTCAAGCAAAAGGGTACAGGGAATAAGGGGAACTTCAAGAAGAACGGCAAGCAAGTTGCTGCTCAAGTGAAGAAACCCAAGTCTGGACCTAAGCCTGAGTCTGAGTGCTTCTACTGCAAAGGGACTGGTCACTAGAAGCGGAACTGCCGCAAGTATTTGGTGGATAAGAAGGATGGCAAAGTGAAAGGTATATTTGATATACATGTTATTGATGTGTACCTTACTAATGCTCGTAGTAGTGCCTGGGTATTTGATACTGGTTCTGTTGCTCACATTTGCAACTCGAAACAGGGGCTACAGATTAAACGATGATTGGCTAAGGACGAGGTGACGATGCGCATGGGAAATGGTTCCAAAGTCGATGTGATCGCCGTCAGCACACTACCTCTACATCTACCGTCAGAATTATTTTTAGACCTAAATAATTGTTATTTGGTGCCAACGTTGAGCATGAACATTATATCTAGATATTGTTTGATGCGAGACAGTTATTCATTTAAATCAGAGAATAATGGTTGTTCTATTTATATGAGTAATATCTTTTATAGTCATGTACCCTTAATGAGTGGTCTATTTTTGTTGAATATCGATAGTAGTGATACACATATTCATAATATTGAAGCTAAAATATACAAGTTTAATAATGATAGTGCAACTTATTTGTGGCACTGCCGTTTAGGTCATATTGGTGTAAAGCGTATGAAGAATCTTCATGCCGATGGGCTTTTGGGATCACTTGATTATGAATCATTTGATGCTTGCGAACCATGCCTCATGGGCAAGATGACTAAGACTCCGTTCTCCAGAACAATGGAGCGAGCAACTGACTTATTGGAAATAATACATACTAATGTATGCGGTCCGATGAGTGTTGAGACTCGCGACAGGTATCGTTATTTTCTGACCTTCATAGATGATTTGAGTAGATATGGGTATATCTACTTGATGAAACATAAGTCTGGAACGTTTGAAAAGTTCAAAGAATTTAGAGTGAAGTGGAAAATCATCATAACAAGAAAATAAAGTTTGTACGATATGATCGTGGAGGTGAATATTTGAGTTATGAGTTTGGTCTTCATTTTAAATAATGTGGAATAGTTTCGCAACTCACGCCACCTGGAACACCACAATGTAATGGTGTGTCTGAACGTCGTAACTGCACTTTACTAGATATGGTGCTATCTATGATGTCTCTTACTGATTTACCGCTCTCGTTTTGGGGTTATGCTTTAGAGACGGCTGCATTCACATTAAATAGCGCACCATCTAAATCCATTGAGACGACACCATATGAACTGTGGTTTGGCAAGAAACCCAAGTTGTCGTTTCTTAAAGTTTGGGGCTGCGATGCTTATGTGAAAAAGCTTCAACCTGATAAGCTCGAACCCAAATCGGAGAAATGTGTCTTCATAGGATACCCAAAGGAAACTGTTGGGTACACCTTCTATCATAGATCCGAAGGCAAGATATTCGTTGCTAAGAATGGATCCTTTCTAGAGAAGGAGTTTCTCTCGAAAGAAATGAGTGGGAGGAAAGTAGAACTTGATGAGGTAATTGTACCTGCTCCCTTATTGGAAAGTACTTCATCACAAAAATCAGTTCCGATGATTCCTACACCAATTAGCAAGGAAGCTAATGATAATGATCATGAAACTTCTGATCAAGTTACTATCGAACCTCGTAGGTCAACCAGAGTAAGGTCCGCACCAGAGTGGTACGGTAATCCTGTTCTGGAGGTCATGTTACTTGACCATGACAAACCTACGAACTATGAGGAAGCGATGATGAGCCCAGATTCCGCGAAATGGCTTGAGGCCATGAAATCTGAGATGGGATCCATGTATGAGAACAAAGTGTGGACTTTGGTTGACTTGCCCGATGATCAGGAAGCCATAGAGAATAAATGGATCTTCAGGAAGAAGATTGACGCTGACGGTAATGTTACTATCTATAAAGCTCGACTTGTTGCGAAAGGTTTTCGATAAGTTCAAGGAGTTGACTATGATGAGACCTTCTCACCCGTAGCGATGCTTAAGTCAGTCTGTATCATGTTAGCAATTTCCGCCTTTTATGATTATGAAATTTGGCAAATGGATGTCAAAACTGCATTCCTTAATGGATATCTTAAAGAAGAGTTGTATATGATGCAACCAGAAGGTTTTGTCGATCCAAAAGGTGCTAACAAAGTGTGCAAACTCCAGTGATCCATTTATGGACTGGTGCAAGCCTCTCGGAGTTGGAATATACACTTTGATAGTGTGATCAAAGCATATGGTTTTATACAGACTTTCGGAGAAGCCTGTATTTACAAGAAAGTGAGTGGGATCTCCGTAGCATTTCTAATATTATATGTAGATGGCATATTGTTGATTGGAAATAATGCAGAATTTCTGGATAGCATAAAAGGATACTTGAATAAGAATTTTTCAATGAAAGACCTCAGTGAAGCTGCTTATATATTTGGCATCAAGATCTATAGAGATAGATCAAGACGGTTAATTGGACTTTCACAAAGCACATACCTTGATAAAGTTTTGAAGAAGTTCAAAATGGATCAGTCAAAGAAAGGGTTCTTGCCTGTGTTACAAGGTGTGAAGTTGGGTCAGACTCAATGCCCGACCACCTTAGAAAATAGAGAGAAAAT
This sequence comes from Triticum urartu, assembly GCF_003073215.2. Taxonomy (NCBI): domain Eukaryota; kingdom Viridiplantae; phylum Streptophyta; class Magnoliopsida; order Poales; family Poaceae; genus Triticum; species Triticum urartu. The sequence goes on along the minus strand of NC_053025.1, from coordinate 294,409,968 downwards.
GAAAGTCATTCCCTATGCCTCAGCCATAGGTTCTATCATGTATGCAATGTTGTGTACTAGACTTGATGTGTGCCTTGCTATTAGTTTAGCAGGGAGGTACCAAAGTAATCCAGGAGTGGATCACTGGACAGCGGTCAAGAACATCCTAAAATACCTGAAAAGGACTAAGGATATGTTTCTTGTTTATGGAGGTGACAAAGAGCTCATCAGAAATGGTTACATCGATGCAAGCTTTGACACTGATCCGGATGACTCTAAGTCACAACAGGATACATATTTTATTGAATGGTGGAGCTGTCAGTTGGTGCAGTTCCAAGTAGAGCGTCGTGGCGGGATCTACGTGTGAAGCGGAGTACATAGCTGCTTCGAAAGAAGCAAATGAAGGAGTCTGGATGAAGGAGTTTATATCCGATCTAGGTGTAATATCTAGTGCATCGGGTCCAATGAGAATCTTTTGTGACAATACTAGTGTAATTGCCTTGGCAAAGGAATCCAGATTTCATAAGAGAACCAAGCACATCAAGAGACGCTTCAATTCCATCCGCGATCAAGTCAAGGAGGGAGACATAGAGATTTGCAAGATACATACGGATCTGAATGTTGTAGACCCGTTGACTAAGCCTCTCTCATGAGCAAAACATGACCAACACCAAGACTCCATGGGTGTTAGAATCATTACTATGTAATCTAGATTATTGACTCTAGTGCAAGTGGGAGACTGAAGGGAATATGCCCTAGATGCAATAATAAAGTTGTTATTTATATTTCCTTATATCATGAAAATGTTTATTATTCATGCTAGAATTGTATTAACCGGAAAATAAGTACATGTGTGAATACAAAGACAAACAAAGTGTCCTTAGTATGCCTCTACTAGACTAGCTCGTTAATCAAAGATGGTTAAGTTTCCTGACCATTGACATGTGTTGTCATTTGATAAACGGGATCACATCATTAGAGAATGATGTGATGGACAAGACCCATCCGTTAGCTTAGCATAATGATCGTTTAGTGTTATTGCTATTGCTTTCTTCATGGCTTATACATGTTCCTCTGACTATGAGATTATGCAACTCCTGAATACCGGAGGAACACCTTGTGTGCTATCAAACGTCACAACATAACAGGGTGATTATAAAGATGCTCTATAGGTGTCTCCAATGGTGTTTGTTGAGTTGGCATAGATCAAGATTAGGATTTGTCACTCTGTGTATCAGAGAGTTATCTCTGGGCCCTCTCGGTAATGCTCATCACTATAAGCCTTGTAAGCAATGTGACTAATGAGTTAGTTGCGGGATGATGCATTACGGAATGGGTAAAGAGACTTGCTAGTAACGAGATTGAACTAGGTATGATAATACCAACGATCGAATCTCGGGCAAGTAACATACCAATGACAAAGGGAACAACGTATGTTGTTATGCGGTTTGACCGATAAAGATCTTTGTAGAATATGTAGGAGCCAATATGAGCATCCAGGTTCCGCCATTGGTTATTGACCGGAGATGTGTCTCGGTCATGTCTACATAGTTCTCGAACCCATAGGGTCCGCACGCTTAACGTTCGATGACGATTTGTATTATGAGTTATATGTGATTCGATGATCGAAGTTTGTTCGGAGTCCCGAATGAGATCACGGACATGATGAGGAGTCTCGAAATGGTCGAGACATAAAGATTGATATATTGGACGATGTTATTCGGACACCAGATGAGTTCCGAGAGGTACCTGGTAACTATCAGAGTGCGCGAGGGTTATCGGAACCCCCCGGGGGAACTAATGGGCTTTCATGGGCCTTAGTGTGGAGAGATAAGGGCCACAAGGGGCTGGCCGTGCCCTCCTAGCAGTCCGAATTGGACTAGGGGAAGGGGCGGCGCCCCCTTTCCTTCCCTTCCCCCTCTCCCTTCCTCCTTCCCCCTTCCACCAAGTGGAATCCTAGGACTTGGAGTCCTAGTAGGACTCCTCTCCTTGGTGCGCCCTACAGGGGCCGGCCGGCCTCCCCCTCTCCTCCTTTATATACGGGGGCAGGGGCACTGTCGGTGTCAAAACCGGCGGATCTCGAGTAGGGGGTCCCGAACTGTGCGCCTAGGCTGGATGGTAACAGGAGGCAGGGGACACGATGTTTTACCCAGGTTCGTGCCCTCTTGATGGAGGTAAAACCCTACGTCCTGCTTGATTAATATTGATGATATGGGTAGTACAAGAGTAGATCTACCACGAGATCAGAGAGGCTAAACCCTAGAAGCTAGCCTATGGTATGATTGTATGTTATGGTTGTTTTCCTACGGACTAAAACCCTTCGGTTTATATAGACACCGGAGAGGGTTAGGGTTACACAAGGTCGGTTACAAAGGAGGAGATATCCATATCCGTATTGCCTAGCTTGCCTTCCACGCCAAGTAGAGTCCCATCCGGACACGAGACAAAGTCTTCAATCTTGTATCTTCATAGTCTAACAGTCCGGCCGATAGAGATAGTCCGGCTGTCCGGAGACCCCCTAATCCAGGACTCCCTCGGTAGCCCCTGAACCAGGCTTCAATGACGATGAGTCCGGCGCGCAGTATTGTCTTCGGCATTGCAAGGCGGGTTCCTTCTCCGAATACATCACAGAAGAATTTGAATACGAGGATAGTGTCCGACCCTGCAAAATAAGTTCCACATTCCACCGTAGAGAGAATAATATTTTCACAGATCTAGTTTGCTGGCTTGTTTTGGCAGCATGACATTATGTCATGGCCCGGTGATTATACGAACCGTTTCCTTCAACCAGCCCCGCACATAACGCGAGGCAGTTTTTCGACACGTCTTGTCAAAGCAGAGATCGTGTCCCCTTATTACGGGATTCTCATCAATACGGGCGTGGGTAACCCAACCGCGCCATCAATTACGGCGCTTGGGGGATAAGCGAGTTTTACCAGGCAAGTGGGGACGCTTAGCTTCTGTCACAGCCCTAGAATTTGCTTGCCATTAGTTGCCTTAAAGCATCCACGCATCATGTTTATTTTTCAATTGAAGTTGAAATGGGGATGACAAACCCTAGCACCAAAATTAAATCAAGTAGGTTCAACTTAAAAACATTTTCAAGAACCCAGAATGCTCTTTAGAAAAGTTCATCATTTTTGAATTGGTCTAGAACCTTGATGAGGACATCAATACCATTGTTACACCCACAGCCCCTACTGTTACATATACTGGACCAATTACTAGAGCTCGCGCACGCCAATTAAATTACCAGGTACTTTCATTTCTTGGTAATGATTCTGATGTTCATGAGATTATGATGCTGCCTAAATTAGATACATTTGTTTTGCTTACAAATGAAGGGCCTAGCTTGGAGAAGGATGAACATTGGAGCAAGAACACGCATGGAGTTGATGGCATGCGCAAGGGGATCAAGAACGGAGTTACAAGTGATGATTTCAGGACTTTGAAGCCGCCATAAGGAGTGCATGAAGCCTTGGACGAAATATACAAGATGCCACTTCATAATATTCGTCCATAGGCTATTCTAGGTGCTGCGTCACCTTATTAATGGGCCAGGCCCATGTAATTTCGAAATACTTAAGTATAGGCTATTTTTAGAGTCCGTATGTGTGGGGAAACAAGAGTTAGGGTTGGTTTCGGACCCCACCCTCAAGGGCCATGAAATTCCCCCCTCTTCCTCCATATATACAGCCCTTAGGGCGTCGTTTAGACTTTGGGTTTTGTTTAGATTAAAAGTTCGCCATAGCTGCAACTTCGTGTACTTCGTTTGTGTCCAACGACCAGACCAAGACGTCACAGAACCCCACCTTGATCAATAAAGCTTTCATCTTATATTCGCAATATCCCGATTGCAATCTCAGTTTCTTGCTTGTTCTTTGTTTGCTCGCAGGAAACAGACCCTCGTGGCCAGGTTGATCGTGCTCCGGCGTGGTCAATAACCCACGGAAGTTGGTTTAGCGATTGCTAAGGCACGACGTCTCGCACGTTTGTAGTCGGATCGTCAAGGTCGACTCCCACAGAAAACGATAGCCACCATCTCAACGAAACATCGGGACACCTTAGCCTCTATCAAGTGGTATCAAATTTCCAGGTTGCTCGGTGAGATTTTAAAGTTTTTCGTAGATTAGATCGAGTCTGTTCTTCATACCTACAGTCCACGAAAAAGCTAGAAAAAAAATTAGGGTTAGTTCACCATATCCGAACCAATCTGAGCCTTTGCATAATCTTTTTAGGGTTTTTGCTTTGTTGAATTTGCGGTTGCATCGTCGTGTCAAGTTGCTGGTCTTAGAGTCTAGTCTTTTAGAGTTTCGAGTTCTGGTCATAAGTTGTCACGCCGCCGCCGCACCATCATCATCGCCCATCTACCACTTTTGCTTATCCGCCACCGCTCTGAATCCATATCCATATACCACCACCAATCCGTATCCATATACCACCACCAATCTGTATCCATATACCACCACCGCTACCATATACCACCACCGCTGCCATATACCACAACCATATATCCACCACCAATCCGAGTTCTTCTCATATTAGGTTTGTTCTTGAGATCAATCTAAATTCTGATTCGTGTTTCCTTGCCTGCGTAGGTCTCGGAAAAAAAAGAGTCTGGAGACCCCCGGGCAGTTTTTAGGCCAAAATTTTCACGGGCAAATTTTTTTTCCCTATCCTATTTTTAGGCTTTTCTGAGTCTTTTGAGCCACATGCCATCAGAGTGATTTTTTGTCGCACTTTTTCGTCGTCGCTGCCCTGATTTCCGAAAAAAAAGTGAAAAAAAATTTCGTGCCCATCCTATCAGTTTGACGAGGGAAGAGTTTTGAGACACTCGCCATTATAGTGATTTTTCGCAAAAAAAAGAGGAGCGCAAAAAAAAGGAGCGCAAAAAAAGAGTGAAAAAAAGAGTTCCAGAGTGTGCTTTTCCCTTATTTACGTGCAGCACCGTGATTTTGTTAGTGTTCTAGGCTCGCGTCTCTAGCACGGTCTAGCCTAGGACCAGCACAGTACCGTCGTTGAGCGTTTATTCAACTTTGCATCTCTAAATTGATTATTGCTGACCCTTTTTGCTACCATACTATAAGCCTTCCCAGCTCCACATACATCTACGTCGTGCGTTTGACTCTCCCTGGCAATCGCTCTATCCAAGCTTTTGAGAGTTTTGACTACAACGGTTGCCGATCACCGCCTGCTGCTGGGTAAGAACTGGTAAGAATTTGAGATTTGCGTGACGGATTTGTGACACCCGCCACCACCACCACTTGTTAGTAGTCTGTAGGATCATATTCTTGTGTGTTTCTATTGCTGCTAACCATGTCAGGATCACAAGCCGACGAGACTGACTGGGAGAACTTGACGAACAAGGAGCTTCATGATACGTTTCAGCAAATGATGAGTGGACAGGTGCAAGATGTGATAAACAGATTTGAAGAGGCCATGGAGAAGATAGATGGCATGGAGAAGACGTTTGAAACAAAGCTCGATAACAAGTTTGCTGAATTGCTTTCGCGTTTTCCACCACCACCACCGGCTGCTCCTGCCGCACCTCTGCAACAACAGCAACAACATCGACTACCTCCACGTCGGGAAACAGCCCTCCGCCGAGCGAGCCGTGTCCCTCTTCAGTCGGGCCAAACTGCTGGTGCTGCTGTTGATACTTCTGTGGCTCCTACTGCTGATGTGGAGGAGGATGATTATGTGGGAGATTATGAGGATGAGGTTGATCAAAATCATAACTACGTGCCACCACCAGCACAGCAACCACTAGGCTCACCCTCAGGTACGAGATCATGACCATCTCCCTAAACTAAAATTGAATATTCCACCATTTGAGGGTAGATATGTTCCTGATATATATCTTACTTGGGAGTTAGAAACTGAACAACGATTTACATGTTTACAATATCCCGAGGAGAGACATGTTCCTGCTGCTGTTTGTGCATTCACTAGTTTTGCATGTGTTTGGTGGTCTGAGCATTGTAGATTATATCCTATTCCGGCTACTTGGGCTGCTTTGAAAACTGCTATGCGTACTCGTTGGGTTCCACCATATTATCAACGTGAATTACTTCAAAAATTGCAGCGCTTAAGACAGGGAAAAAATTCTGTAGAAGAATATTATCAGGAATTACAAACTGGCATGATTAGATGTGGTATTGTTGAGGAGAATGAAGCTATGCTTGCACGTTTTATGGGTGGATTAAATAGAGAGATTCAGACGATTCTAGAGTATAAGGAGTATACTAATATCACTCGTTTATTCCATCTTACTTGTAAAGCTGAACGTGAAGTGCAGGATCGACAGGCATTGGCGCGGACTAACTTTTCTGCAGGTCGACCTTCATCATGGACACCACGTGCATCATCTACTTCCACACGTTTTGCTACACCGGCGCCTCCGTCGGCTGCCACCTCCAACCGTGATACAATAAAGCAGGCACAATCACCACTATCTGCCAAGAGCACACCTTCTGGGCCTGCAAAGAGCTCTTCTTCATCCATGGCATCAACAGGGTAAACACATGATATTATTTGTCGATGTTGCAAGGGTGGAGGTCATTATGCGAGAGAATGCCCATCTAAGCGTGTGATGATTGTTACTGAGGATGGTGGGTATGAGTCCGCTAGTGACTATGATGAGGAGACTTTGGCTCTTATTACACGTGAAGAACACGGTGGAGACGATTCTGATCATGAGACGCAATACATGGCTCCTGAAGATGACGACAGGTATGAATGTTTAGTTGCTCAACGTGTTTCGAGTGTGCAGGTTACACAAGCTGAGCAAAATCAGAGGCATAATTTGTTCCATACAAAGGGAGTTGTGAAGGAACATTCTGTTCGTGTGATCATAGATGGAGGGAGCTGCAATAACTTGGCTAGCATGGAGATGGTGGAGAAGCTATCTCTCACCACAAGACCACATCCACATCCTTACTACATCCAATGGTTCAACAACAGCGGCAAGGTTAAGGTAACACGTACTGTTCGTGTGCATTTTAGTATCTCTACATATGCTGATTATGTTGATTGTGATGTGGTACCTATGCAAGCATGTTCCTTATTACTTGGTAGACCATGGCAATTTGATAAAAATTCTGTACACCATGGTAGAAACAATCAGTATACTCTTGTTCATAATGATAAAAAATATTACTTTGCTTCCTATGACTCCTGATTCCATTTTGAAAGATGATATTAATAGAGCTAATAAAGCAAAATAGGAGACAAATAAGAGTGAAAATCAGATTGTGGCAAAATAATTTGAGCACCAAATGAAGCCTAATAATAAACCATCTACTGTTGTTTCTGAAATTAAATTGAAAAGTTCATGTTTACTTGCCACCAAATCTGATATTGATGAGCTAGATTTTAGCAAATCTGTTTGCTATGCTTTTGTGTGCAAAGAGGCATTATTTTCATTCGAGGACGTGCCTTCCTCTTGGCCCCCTGCTGTCACTAAAATTTTGCAGGAGTTCGCTGACGTCTTTCCACAAGACGTGCCACCGGGATTACCACCTATTCGAGGGATTGAGCATCAAATTGACTTAATTCCCGGTGCTTCGCTACCCAACCGTGCACCATACCGTACCAATCCAGAGGAGACGAAGGAGATTATGCGTCAAGTACAAGAACTGCTCGACAAAGGTTATATACGCGAATCCCTTAGTCCTTGTGCTGTTCCTATCATTTTAGTGCCGAAAAAGGATGGTACGTCGCGTATGTGCGTTGATTGTAGAGGCATTAATAATATTACTATTCGTTATCGTCATCCTATTCCTAGGCTAGATGATATGCTTGATGAATTGAGTGGCTCTACAATATTATCCAAAGTTGATTTGCGTAGTGGATACCATCAAATTCGTATGAAATTGGGTGATGAATGGAAAACAGCATTTAAAACTAAGTTTGGATTATATGAGTGGTTAGTCATGCCTTTTGGGTTAACTAATGCACCTAGTACTTTCATGAGGTTAATGAACGAAGTTTTACGTGCTTTCATTGGACGATTTGTGCTGTAGTTTACTTTGATGACATATTGATTTATAGCAAATCTTTGGAGGAACATTTGGAACATTTACGTGTGTTTTTATTGCTCTACGTGATGCACGTTTGTTTGGTAACCTTGGAAAGTGCACCTTTTGCACCGACCGAGTATCTTTTCTTGGCTATGTTGTTACTCCACAGGGAATTGAAGTTGATAAAGCCAAGATTGAAGCTATTGAGAGTTGCCGCAGCCCAAAACGGTCACACAAGTGAGGAGTTTCCTTGGCCTCGCTGGTTTCTATAGGCGTTTTGTGAGAGATTTCAGCACCATTGCTGCACCTCTCAACGAGCCTTACAAAGAAGGATGTGCCTTTTGTTTGGGGTACCGCACAGGAAGAAGCCTTCACGGTTTTGAAAGATAAGTTGACACATGCTCCTTTACTCCAACTTCCTAATTTCAATAAGACTTTTGAGCTTGAATGTGATGCTAGTGGAATTGGATTAGGAGGTGTGTTATTACAAGATGGAAAACCTGTTGCATACTTTTCTGAAAAATTGAGTGGGCCTAGTCTGAACTATTCTACTTATGATAAAGAATTATATGCTCTTGTTCGGACCTTAGAAACATGGCAACATTATTTATGGCCCAAGGAATTTGTTATACATTCTGATCATGAATCTTTGAAACACATTAAAAGTCAAGCAAAACTGAACCGTAGACATGCTAAATGGGTTGAATTCATTGAGACTTTCCCTGATGTCATTAAACACAAGAAGGGTAAAGAAAATGTTATTGCTGATGCCTTGTCTCGTCGTTATACTATGCTTTCACAACTTGACTTTAAAATATTTGGTTTGGAGACCATCAAAGATCAATATGTTCATGATGCTGAATTTAAAGATGTATTGCAGAATTGTAAGGAAGGGAGAACATGGAACAAGTTCGTTCGTAACGACGGATTTGTGTTTCGTGCTAACAAGCTATGCATTCCAGCTAGCTCCGTTCGTCTTTTGTTGTTGCAGGAGGCGCATGGAGGAGGATTAATGGGACACTTTGGCGTCAAGAAGACGGAGGATATACTTGCTACACATTTCTTTTGGCCAAAGATGAGACGGGATGTTGAGCGTTTTGTTGCTCGCTGCACTACATGTCAAAGAGCTAAGTCACGACTCAATCCTCATGGTTTATATATGCCTTTGCCTGTACCTAGTGTTCCTTGGGAGGATATATCTATGGACTTTGTTTTAGGTTTACCTCGAACAAAGAAGGGGAGGGATAGCATATTTGTTGTCGTGGATAGGTTCTCGAAAATGGCACACTTTATACCATGTCATAAAAGCGATGATGCTGTTAATGTTGCTGATTTGTTCTTTCGTGAAATTATTCGCTTACATGGTGTGTGCCAAATACTATTGTTTCAGATCGTGATACTAAATTTCTTAGCCACTTTTGGAGATGTTTATGGGCTAAGTTGGGGACTAAGCTGCTTTTTAGTACTACTTGTCACCCCCAAACTGATGGACAAACTGAAGTAGTCAATAGAACATTGTCTACTATGCTTAGGGCTGTTTTGAAGAATAACAAGAAAATATGGGAAGAATGCTTGCCTCATATTGAATTTGCTTATAATCTTTCATTGCATTCTACTACTAAGATGTGTCCTTTTGAAATTGTGTATGGTTTCCTACCTCGTGCACCTATTGATTTGTTGCCTCTTCCATCTTCAGAGAAGGTTAATTTTGATGCTAAAGAACGTTCTGAATTGATTTTAAAAATGCATGAGTTAACTAAGGAAAACATTGAGCATATGAATGCTAAATATAAACTTGCTGGAGATAAGGGTCGAAAACATGTTGTGTTTGCGCCTGGAGATCTTGTTTGGTTACATTTGCGTAAAGATAGATTTCCTAATCTGCGCAAATCAAAGCTAATGCCACGTGCTGATGGTCCTTTTAAGGTGTTAGAGAAAATAAATGATAATGCATATAAACTTGAGCTACCTGTAGATTTTGGGGTTAGTCCCACTTTTAACATTGCATATTTGAAGCCTTATTTGGGTGAGGAAGATGCGCTTCCGTCGAGGACGACTTCATTTCAAGAAGGGGAGGATGATGAGGACATCAATACCATTGTTACACCCACATCCCCTACTGTTACATATACTGGACCAATTACTAGAGCTCGCGCACGCCAATTAAATTACCAGGTACTTTCATTTCTTGGTAATGATTCTAATGTTCATGATATTATGATGCTGCCTAAATTAGATACATTTGTTTTGCTTACAAATGAAGGGCCTAGCTTGGAGAAGGATGAACATTGGAGCAAGAACACGCATGGAGTTGATGTCATGCGCATGGGGATCAAGAACAGAGTTACAAGTGATGATTTCAGGACTTTGAAGCCGCCATAAGGAGTGCATGAAGCCTTGGACGAAATATACAAGATGCCACTTCATAATATTCGTCCATAGGCTATTCTAGGTGCTGCGTCACCTTATTAATGGGCCAGGCCCATGTAATTTCGAAATACTTAAGTATAGGCTATTTTTAGAGTCCGTATGTGTGGGGAAACAAGAGTTAGGGTTGGTTTCGGACCCCACCCTCAAGGGCCACGAATTTCCCCCCTCTTCCTCCATATATACAGCCCTTAGGGCGTCGTTTAGACTTTGGGTTTTGTTTAGATTAAAAGTTCGCCATAGCTGCAACTTCGCGTACTTCGTTTGTGTCCAACGACCAGACCAAGACGTCACAGAACCCCACCTTGATCAATAAAGCTTTCATCTTATATTCGCAATATCCCGATTGCAATCTCAGTCTCTTGCTTGTTCTTCATTTGCTCGCAGGAAACAGACCCTCGTGGTCAGGTTGATCGTGCTCCGGCATGGTCAATAACCCTCGAAAGTTGGTTTAGCGATTGCTAAGGCGCGACGTCTCGCACGTTTGTAGTCGGATCGTCAAGGTCGACTCCCACAGAAAACGATAGCCACCATCTCAACGAAACATCGGGACACCTTAGCCTCTATCAAACCTCTGACAAAAATGGTGCACACCTTTCTAGGTCATTTATGGATTTTTGAATTAAATCATAAGTATTTGCATTTGGACATTTAAATCCTATAAATAATTTTAAATGTCCAGATAATCTTGAAAGTATTTTAAGGTTGTTGGAAATAACCCAAACATATGCCACAATCATTTTTAAGATTTTTCAAAATGAATTAGTATTTTTATTAATTCAAAACAGAATAAAAGTAATCGAAAAGCTGAAACAGAAATAAGAGAGAGAGAAGAATAACCTGGCCCACCTACCTGTAGCCGGCCCAGCTCGCTGGCCCAGCCCACCTGGTGCCTCCTGTCGCCTTCCTCCTCGCGCCAGTAGGCAGGGGCGCGTGCCCGGCGTGCGCAGCCACACGCCGGCCACCTCCACCCTGCCTGCGTGCTCCCTCGTCGCCCTGGACCTCCCTCGCGACGCCACGCACCCCCTGGACCTCCCTCACTCTCCCGTGTTTCTCCCTCCTCCTCGGCTCTCTCCCGCGCCACACCCGAGCGCGCCCATCGCAGCCGTTCGCCATAGCCGCAGCCACAGCCATCCCCGAGCCTCTCCGACGTGTCGACGAGCATCGCCACGCCTCCCTCGTCCTCTCCATCCAGCCATGCTTCATCGGAAGCTCTGCATCGCCGTCCCGCCATCGTCTTCCTCCTTGGGCCGCCGGAGATCCCTCTCGTCGCCCCGCTCGCTCCGGTGCTTCCCCGAGCACGCCGAGGCCACCGCTGCACTCGCCATGAGCCCATGCTTTGAACCCCTCTTCTACCCCACGCGTTCGCACCCTCTAGGCCATAGTTCCACCATGGCCGAAGCTCGCCTTCGCTCGAGCTTGTCGCCGGCATCGCTCCGGCGACCATTTGGTCATCCCGTGCTATGTAACATGTTTGGCGCCCCGCGCTGAGCCTCGCTAGCGCCTCCCCTTGCCCGCTTGCACCCCGCAGCGCCACCCGCGCACATCACCGAGCTCCGGCCGCCACTAACCTCGCCGCCGCCGTCACAACAGGCCATCCCCGACGGCCCTGCGGCCTCCCCTAGACGCGCATGGGCCTGGGCTTCCTCCTGGTGCCCTCGCCTGCCATCCCCGTGGCTTGCCGTGCAGGCTCCTCTGCGACTTGAGGTCGCCGGCGACTAATCGCCGAAAGTGCTGACATGGCAAGTCATTAGCCACTAATGACGCTCTAACTAACCCCTGGAGCCACTGCCATGTGGGCCCCTATATCTGTTTAGGTTAGTTTTATTTTCTGTTTAGTTTAGTTCATAAACAGTGGGACCCACCTGTCAGCATTGACTCTGCTGACGTGGCCGTTGACCAGGCCCACCAGTCAGCGAGACTAACCAGCCCCTGTGTCACTGACGTGTGGACCCCACACGTCAGGTTTGACCCGGGGTAGCCCTGTTGACCTGCTGACGCCAGCATGACACAATGCTGACGCAGTTAATCATTTTCTCGATTTAAAATATTTCAGAAATTCCAGGAAATGCCCAAAACTTCCAAAATTCATAGAAATTAAACCGTAACTCCAAATGAAATAAATTATATATGAAAAATGATCAAAAAATCCAAAGAATCTGTTTATGGCATTTTCATGCATGTTAGAGCAACTTATATCCTCTGTTTAGGACAATTCAATTAAATGGTATTTAAGAAAGCACATATGGAGTTTGAATTTGAACCAAGTGTTCAAACCAACTCCATTTAACTTGTTGCTAGTTGCATTAGGCCAATCAACAGCATATTGCCATGTCACATTCATGCATCATATTGTTGCATTGCATTGATTGTGTCCTTCTCTGTTTGCCGGTAACCGTCCCCTCTCAGTCGATGATGTTTCCGACGACGTGATCGATGACACCGATGAAGAACTATATTATATTCAGAAGTGCCAGGCAAGCAAAACCCCCTTGTTCATTCCAATACAAAGTTATAAACCCACTCTCTCGCTCCTGCTCTCTTTTACTGCATTAGGACAACAACGATTCAACTGTTACATGCTGCGGTAGTTGAACCCCTTTCCTTTGCATGACCTGTCATTGCCACAGTAAATAGATGAAACCCACTAGCATGAGTAGGAGTTGTTTGAGCCCTGATGTGCCTACTCATTCATGTTTGTTTGTCATGCCTGCTATTGCTTAGAGTTGTGTCAGGTCTGATTCATCGGGAATGAATTGGAAAGTTGTGAACATGCCCTACTGTGTGTGAGCTAAGTGTGTGAACACGATTTGGTAAAGGTAGCGGTGAGAGGCCATGCAGGAGTACATGGTGGGTTGTCTCATTGAAACCGTTCTCAGGAACTGAGTTCTGTGTTTGTGATCCATGAAACAGCTACTACCACACATTGGGCCCTGAAATATGACCCCGCTCGACTTACTGACCCCTCTCGTCCTCTGTCCAGGAGTTGCAACTAGTTTCTGGTGTTTATAGGATATGTGTTGGCGGCCGTGCGTAGCGCTGACCCTAGGGGTGGGCTATGCTGCGCTAGATACACCATGCCACGGTGTATCGGGCGCCCGTTTGGTGTCTCGGGAACCCTGCACACATCGTTTGGGGCTGTGAGCGAAACTCTGGCCGGATCTCCTCGCGGATGGAACCCGAATAGGCGATAAAGCTGGACTAGAGACTTGTGCGGTTAGTCAGGTCGTGGTCTACACCCACGTCGGCTTTCGCTTGAAGTCTGCTGAGCACATGTCGTGTGCAGGCGCTAAGTGGTGGAAACATGTGTGACGAAGTACACCCTTGCAGGGTATAAAACTATTCGAATAGCCGCGTCCGCGATAAAGGACTTCTGGGTTGCCTATAACAGTTTATAGACAAGTGAAAGTGGATACTCTAAAATGCGCAAGATAAGCGTGAGTGCTATGGATGGCGTTCTCGTAGGTAGACGGGAGCGGATCCATAGTGGTTTATTGATTGGTGAATATGTGGACTCGTGTGCGCCACCTCAAAAGAGTTACTTGCAGTCGTAGTTTAAGATAGCCACTGAGTCAAAGCTGGCTTGCTGCAGTTAAACTCCACCACCCCCTGTTGATATCGATGCATATGTAGCTAGTTCTGATGTAAGTCTTGCTGAGTACTTTTGTACTCACGTTTGCTTAATTTATGTTTTGCAGAGAGACTTCAGTCTCACTAGTAGTTTCGCGTGGACATCGACGTTTAGCTTGATACCTCAGCTATGATCTTGTGCCCTCGGCAGGATCTGGTAGATAGTCAAGCTTCTCAGCCTTTTTCATTTGTAGATGTCTGTACTCACACATGTTAAGCTTCCGCATGTGCTTTGATTTGTATGCTATGATTGTTGGGTCATGAGACCCATGTTTGTAATATCTCGCTCCTCGGAGCCTACTGAATAAATATTTGAGTCGTAGAGTTATGTTGTGATGCCATGTTGTATTTACACATATCGAGCATATTGTGTGTATGATTGAAATGCTTGGTATGTGTGGGATCTGACAATCTAGTTGTTTATCCTTGGCAGCCTCTCTTATGGGGAAATGTAGTCTAGTGCTTCCATGAGCCATAGTAGTCTGCTACAGCCCGGTTCACCGGAGTCCTGCTAGCCCAGCACTACTGCTCAGGACACTTGACTGGCCGGCATGTGTTTCACTTGGTTCATGTGTCTGTCCCCTCAGGGAAATGTCGCGCGATGACATCCGGAGTCCTGCCTAGCCTGCTACAGCCCGGGTTCCCGGAGTCCTGTTAGCCCAGTGCTACAGCCCGGATTCACACGCTGCTGACCGACATGCTCGATGTGATTCATGTATGCCTGTCCCCATAGGTTGGTGCCGCTTTGGGTTCACGACTAGCCATGTCGGCCTGGGTTCCTTGTCATATGGATGCTAGCGACACTATCATATACATGAGCCAAAAGGCGCAAATGGTCCCGGGCCATGGTAAGGCGACACCCGTGGGAATACCGTGCGTGAGGCCGCAAAGTGATATGAAGTGTTACCGGCTAGATCGATGTGACTTGGAATCAGGGTCCTGAAGCTTCGTCCGCCCATATAAAGGGATAAGGATTCACCTTATATCCACGTCTTCTTCCTCCTTTGCTCATCCGTTTTCGCACACTCAAGCTCTAGCGCCCAAGTCCGCACTTCCCACCTCAACCCTCTCCAACCATGTCCGGAGCGGGAGGCAGGTGGATGGTCTCCTTCGTCACGGAGGGAGACATCAAGAAACTGCACGGAGCCGGATACTTAGCCGCGAACATCGCGCATCGGCTGCCCGCTGCGGGGCAGATCGTCCCTACCCCGGAACCTCACGAGAGGGTAGTTTTCCTTCACCACTTCCTCCGCGGACTAGGGTTTCCCCTCCATCCATATGTCCGTGGTCTCATGTTCTACTATGGGCTGGACTTTCATGATCTGGCCCCGAACTTCATCCTCAACATTTCGGCATTCATCGTCGTGTGTGAGGCTTTCCTCCGCATCCGGCCCCACTTCAGCCTGTGGTTAAAGACCTTCAATATCAAGCCGAAGGTGGTACGAGGCCAACAAGCAGAATGCAGCGGAGCCATGGTGGGCAAGATGCCCAACTTTATATGGCTTGAAGGCTCCTTCGTGGAGACAATAAAGGGATGGCAATTGGCGTGGTTCTACATCACCGAGCCGCGCGACACCAAATGGGTGGCAGCCCCCGAGTTTCGATCCGGATTCCCTACACGGCTCACTTCCTGGAAAGAGAAGGGCTTGTCGTGGGGTTCGTCGGTGGAGCTGGATGGACTCCAGAAATGTATCCGGAGTGTGGCGAGCAAGAAGCTCAAGCTTGTCAACATAGTCCAAGTTATGCTCATCCGCCGGATCCTCCCGTGTCAACAACGGGATTTTACCTTGTGGGAGTTCGACCTGGCCCAGCACCAGACTCTGAGCGAGCTCTTTGATACGACGCACAAGGACGTCTGGAAGGTGATGTTCAAGGGCGCCGAGGTCCCTCCTTCTCTCGCCGAGGATCGTGGACTAAGCGCAAAGCGCCTAGCGCGTTCGGTGAGTTCAATACGTCCCGTAGGACATTTATTTTCCCTAGCTTAATTATGTGCGGGGTCTAATCTCCATGCCTTTGACAGGACTGGGTGGAGATGTCGGGGCAGATTAACTGCCCGGCCCCTTTGCCCGAAGATACTGCGGGCGCTCTCCTGACGGAGATGCTGACTCCGGCTCCTTACAAGGTGTCGAGAAGACCAAGAAGGCCAAGGGAACCCGAAAGAGTTCCCAGCGCCAGGTGTTATCGGACTCATCGTCCAATAGCTCTGCGGCACACTCCTTCCCCGAAGACGAGGAGGAAGAAGAAGATGCTCCCCCTCTAGGCGGGGGAGACAAGAAAAGGAAGGCTGCCCCAACTGGGGAGGCCGAAGGGTCCAAGAAGGGGAGGACTCTCCTTCCGGACAGTTCCACCGCCACCGACGAGGGCGAAGACGAGTGGTTGCCCCGGGCCAAGCCCTCGGGGAGATCGTAAGTATTCGGATACCAGAGTAAATCATAGAATTCCTTTGTCATACTGTTTTTCCTAACACCGAACATAATTATGCAGGCCGCCACGAGGCAGTATCGATGTATCATCGGACGGCTCCCTGGGCTCGCCGGACATGGATAGCGATCCAGTCCCGACCGCCACCTCCCCTCATCCTGCTGACGACGCCGAGGTGCTGTCTCAATAGGCACCGGATCGAGGGGAGACAGTCCCGGAGGCGCCTCAAGGTGACCTTCCTGACTCCGGGAGCCGAGGGGACAGGGCCCCTGAGAGCTCCGAGTTCGGCCCTCAGCCGAACACCGCGCCGGAACCTCTAGCAGTTCCAGGCTTGGGCAGGCGGCCTCCTCCTAAGAGGGGCAAGATGCCTGTGCCGGTGACCTCTGTCCATCCAGAGGCGCCGGACAATCTGCTGGAAGCGCTTCGCATCGCTTCCATTGACGAGGAGCACCACACTATCATGAGTGCGGTGATCTAGAAGGTTCAGTCCGCCAAGAGCGGATTGACTGAAGCATGTGCCAGCCTTCTAACAGGCTTTGAGGTAAGTGTTTTAAAATGTAGTAGAAATATTACCGCATAGACAGTAGCCCTGATGCTTTGTTCGGTGTTCACAAAGAAAAGCCGAGCAGAGGATCAAATAATATCGCAGGAGTCTAATATAAGTATGTCAATATGCATATGCAGGCTTCACTGCTAGCGTCCGCCGCACTGACTGTGGAGGTCGCCATACTGAAGCAAGACCTCGAGGGGTCCAGGAAAGAGCTCGGCCTTGCCAAGAGGTAGCTCGAGGAGAACAAGGGTAAGTAATACCCTGTCTATAGATATGTATATATAAAAGAGGACGCGATTGCAAAATGACAGGACCATCGTATGTTTGCCAGGGGCCACGACCGAGGTGGCGACCCTGAAGCAAGCGCTAACCAAGGCCGAAGATAAAGCGGCCAAGGAGCGCACCGAGCGAGAGAAGCACGAGGCTCGGGTGGGCGAGGTGCAGCAAGAGCTCCAGGCTCTCGTGGCGAAGTACGAGGCGTTGGAGCTTGACTCAAAGACGCGGGAGTCCGAGCTTGCCGCGGCCCTCAAGAGTGCAAAAAGTGCCAAGGCCGAAGCCCAGAAGGCCCTCCAAGAGATCGATGCAATGAAGAAGATAGCGGCGGGTAAGGCTTTCTATATGCAAAGCAAGCATGTAAAAGTAAATTACCGATTACTTACCCAAATCCAGAGTTCTCCAGGAGCATCCGCAGATTTGCCCCGCAGTGTGTCCGATGCCGCACAATTTTACCAGGCTGAGGATGGAAGCTCAACAGAGAAGTTGTTCTGGTCTCAGTATGCTGAGGCCGAACACCCGGTGCCAATGAGCGACCAGCTGAAGCAGATGGTCGAGCTACATAAGGCGGCTGACCGGGCCATGAAGAGCTTTCTAGTCCGGCTGCGGCTTGGCGACGCCCTTCCGAACAGCTTCTTTGGCCTGGTGAGGCGGCTTGTGGATGCCTGCCCGCGGCTGGAGGCCATCAAGCGATCTGTCTACATTGAGGGTGCACGCCGGGCTTTCGCCCGTGTGAAATTGCAGTGGGTCAAGATGGACGCCGTGAAGCTGATAAAGGAGGGGCCGCCGGAGGGCAAGGAGCACCGCCACCCCGAGATGTACTACGAGGGTGTTCTGCCGGGTGCCTGTCTCATCACAGACGAGTGTTCAAAAGATGTAATATTTGAATGAGACTTGCTCGTTTTATCCCGTGTTTATGAAAACTTGTTTCATATGCCCTATGCAACGCTTGTTGGAATTTAAAATATTACCTTCTGTTTGGCTGTATATCCAATCTGAGAGATGGCTAGTCCTCGGCTTCTGCCCCCATGCCACGAGTGCTGGGATGTTCGGGATAAACCTAAGCACTCTTGTTCCCATGTTTGGGTCCTTCGAGGGAGGTGCTCAGCACAGCAAACAAGGCAACCAGACTAATAATGCTTTATCACTCTCACTTGGCCATAGAATTCTATAATTTTAAATTTCGGCAAAGCCCCTGGTATTTGGAAGGCCGAATTTGGGGCGCGATACACGCCTTTAAGCCGGACAGGGCCGACCCCTCGCTCTAAGCGGCATAAGTCTTTAGGGACTCGAAAACATCACCGAACAGCGACCAGTCTCTCGCCTTATCATGACAGTCAGTTTTAGCTTTCTCTACCGAGGTGCTGAACCCAACAGAACCGGGGCACAATCGCAGTAGTTCTCCTAGCGCTACCTTAGCCGATAGAGAGGAACGTAAGGTACCAAAACATAGGAGCCGGGCAAACCCAACATTTGACCAAAGACATGATTCGGAGCTGATGCATATAATGTTATAAGTTTGGAGTGCCGCACTTGTGAAAATGTTCGGACTTTTCACACCGCATTGTGGGGTATGTAAGCCCCTGGTGTATTGGTCGTACCAAAGTGTACGGCTGCATGGCGTCATTAATGAACACACACACACACACACACACACACACACATATATATATATAACAAGAATGCAATAATAGTCGTAATGTCATGCATTGTTTATTCAAAAAATTGCGTTAAAGCAGAATGATACAGATAGTGCGATAAGCAAAGAGTAGGACTATGTCCCTTCCAAGGGCAAGCTGAGGAATGATATTAAATCGAATATTTCGCTCGTTACTGTAATCCACCTGGGAATTTCGTGGTATGACGTAGCTCTCTGCCTCCTTGGTTGCTACATCATGTGTTCGGCAATAGTGCTACCAAACAGTGTTTCTAGAGATTAAGGTCCTGAAAAAAGGAAAATAACCAAACAGGAAGCCCCTAGTGCGGTTTAAGCCGTGTCTTGGGGCGTGCCGCAGTTGTGCCACCCTCCCCACCTGTGCCCATGGTATTTTTAATGCGTAATTATGTACGCGCGGCACGAGTTTCGCCGTTGGGCTGGGCTTGGGGTGGCCGCCGCATTGCTACACGAGCTCAGATCGCGCCAGGCGGTCTATTTGCCGATTGCTCCGAGCGCGCTTGAAGGTGCCCGGGCTTTGAAGCGCCGAACTGGTTGATTGCCTTGAGAGGCTGCTTTGTGCTTCTGCTGCGAGGGCTGCGGTGTGCTCCTCTGTTCGGAGGGAGCGCTTTGTGTTTCCATTGACTGTAATAACTCTGCGAGGTCCTGGCATCTTGAGCTTGAGGTATGCATAATGCGGTACCGCATTGAATCTAGCAAATGCAGTTCGCCCGAGCAGCGCGTGATAACCACTGCGGAACGGGACTATATCGAAGATTAACTCTTCACTTCGGAAGTTATCCGGGGATTCGAAGACCACTTCTAGTGTAATTGAGCCTGTGCAATGGGCCTCTACACCTGGAATGACGCCTTTAAAGGTCGTTTCTGTGGGTTTGATCCTTGAGGGGCTATACCCATTTTGCGCACTGTGTCCTGATAAAGCAGGTTCAGGTTGCTGCCGCCATCCATAAGGACTCGAGTGAGGTGAAATCCGTCAATGATTGGGTCTAGGACCAGTGCGGCGAATCCCCCATGACGGATACTAGTGGGGTGGTCCCTGCGATCGAAGGTGATAGGACAGGAGGACCAAGGGTTGAATTTTGGGGCGACTGGCTCCAACGCATATACGTGCCTGAGCGCACGCTTCCGCTCCCTCTTGGGGATTTGGGTTGCGTATATCATGTTCACCGTCTGCACTTGAGGGGGAAACCTCTTCTGTCCAGTGTGCAGCTGCCAAGGCTCCTCCTCGTCATCGCTATGCGGCCCCTTATCCTTGTTTTCGGCAATTAACTTGCCGGCCTGTTTGAACACCCAACAATCTCTGTTGGTGTGATTGGCTGGCTTGTCTGGGGTGCCGTGTATTTGACACGAGCGATTGAGTATATGGTCCAAGCTGGACGGACCCGGCGTACTTTGTTTGAATGCGTTTTTTCGCTAACCGGGTTTAGAGCCTTTGAATCCGGCATTGACTGCCGTATCCTCAGTATTTTTGCTGTTAATGCGGCGCTTATGTTTGTTGCGACGTGACCTGCTATTTCCGTCCTTGGTATCTGAGGTACCATGGTTCTTTGATATGTTATTACTACGAGCCAGCCAGCTGTCTTCTCCCGCACAAAAGCGGGTCATGAGCGTCGTGAGAGCTGCCATAGATTTCGGCTTTTCCTGACCAAGGTGCCGGGCTAGCCACTCGTCTCGGATGTTGTGTTTGAAAGCCGCTAAGGCCTCCGCATCCGGACAGTCGACGATTTGATTTTTCTTTGTAAGGAACCGAGTCCAGAATTGCCTGGCCGACTCTTCTGGCTGCTGAATTATGTGGCTCAAGTCATCGGCGTCTGGTGGTCGCACATAAGTGCCCTGAAAGTTGTCGAGGAATGCAGCTTCCAGATCTTCCCAACAGCTAATGGAGTCCGCTGGCAAGCTGTTAAGCCAATGCCACGCTGGTCCTTTGAGCTTTAGTGGGAGGTATTTGATGGCGTGTAAGTCATCACCGCGGGCCATGTGGATGTGGAGGAGGAAATCCTCAATCCATACTGTGGGATCTGTTGTGTCGTTGTATGATTCAATATTTACAGGTTTGAAACCTTTTGGGAATTGATGTTCCATTACTTCGTCTGTGAAGCATAAGGGGTGTGCTGCGCCTCTGTATTGGGCTATGTCGCGACGCAGCTCGAATGGGTCTTGCCCGCTGTGTTCGGCCCGGCTGGATTTGCTTTTACTGTATCCGGCGTGACGTTTATCGTCTTGCATAGTAGTGCACCCTCGTGATCTGTAGATCGATCTTGCATGCTTTGCTTTGTCCTCCAATATGTCTCGCAGGTCTGGCGTATCTCCCCATGCCTTTTTATTTGAATGGCATCGTGGTGGAGGCTGAGCTTTTGGCTGGAATGCCTCTCTATCGCGGCCACGAGGTGGCCGATCAGCCGTATCATATGCTTCTTCCTCCAGTCGGGGTAGTAACCTGCACTTTGGGTAACTCTTGGATGGGCGCTCGAGTTTATATTCCTCGGCCGCGAGGACTTCAGTCCATCTGTCAGCTAGCAGATCTTGATCAGCTTGAAGCTGCTGCTGCTTTTTCTTCAGGCTATTTGCCGTGGCCATAAGCCGACGCTTGAAGTGCTCTTGTTCGACGGGATCCTCTGGTACGGCGAATTCATCGTCGCCGAGGCTTGCCTCGTCTTCGGAGGGGGGCATGTAATTGTCATCCTCCTCCTCTCTGTCTGCTGCTCTCTCAGGAGAGCTGGCTCCTTCATCCTCCTGCTCTAAATCTTGCTGGAGGGGATTGTTGTTGTCTTCAGCACTATCCGGAGTGTTATTATCTCCTGTGCCGGTATCACCACTTTTGCTTTGGTGGGATTTAGAGAAGCGCTGCTGACATCGGCGCTTGGGTTGCTTCTTGGAGGGGTCATCCTCCGCTATCTCGTCGCCATTGCCTTCGTTGGGTGTATCCACCATGTATATGTCATATGACGAGGTGGCTTTTCAGTGCCCTATAAGCGTTGGTTCATGTTCGTCTCCTACATCGTCGTCCATACCGTCGATGTCTTCGGAGTCGAAGTCGAGCATGTCGGTTAAATCATCGACAGTGGCTACGAAGTGGGTGGTGGGTGGGTGTCGAATTTCTTCATCGTCCGCATCCCAATCCTGTTGGCCATAATCCGGCCAGGGCTCTCCTGACAAAGAGAGAGACCTTAGTGAATTCAGAATGTCGCCGAAGGGCGAGTGCTGAAAGATATCCGCGACGGTGAATTCCATGATCGGCGCCCAATCGGATTCGATTGGCAGGGGCACGGGCGGTTCAGAGTCCGAAAAAGAGTCCGGGACCTTGGAGTCACGGGCTGCACAGAGGATTAGGCTGGTGTTCGGCTCGATCGCCGTGGGCTGCACAGAGGATTAGGCTGGTGTTCGGCTCGATCGCCGTTGAGACTGCAACCCCTGAGGCAGTGTCTAACCACCCGTCCTTGATTGGCTCAGTTGGCTCTGAGCTAAGGGTCGGAGCTGATGCCGGCACGGCCTCTGGGGTACTGTTCGGCGGTAGAGCTAGGTCATACCCATCGTGACAGTGCGGCGCGCCCGGCTGTGGCTCAAATCCGTCGAAGACCAAGTCTCCGCGGATGTCGGCCATGTAGTTCAAACTTCCAAATCTGACCTGATGGCTAGGGGCGTAGCTTTCAATCTGCTCCAGATGGCCAAGCGAATTAGCCCGCAGTGCAAAGCCGCCGAATACGAAGATCTGTCCGGGGAGAAAAGTCTCACCCTGGACCGCATTGCTATCGATGATAGTAGGAGCCATCAAGCCTAACGGCAACGACACAGAGGAACTCTCAATGAAAGCACCAATGTCGGTGTCAAAACCGGCGGATCTCGGGTAGGGGGTCCCGAACTGTGCGTCTAGGCCGGATGGTAACAGGAGGCAGGGGACACGATGTTTTACCCAGGTTCGGGCCCTCTTGATGGAGGTAAAACCCTACGTCCTGCTTGATTAATATTGATGATATGGGTAGTACAAGAGTAGATCTACTACGAGATCAGAGAGGCTAAACCCTAGAAGCTAGCCTATGGTATGATTGTATGTTATGATTGTTGTCCTACGGACTAAAACCCTTCGGTTTATATAGACACCGTAGAGGGTTAGGGTTACACAAGGTCGGTTACAAAGGAGGAGATATCCATATCCGTATTGCCTAGCTTGCCTTCCACGCCAAGTAGAGTCCCATCCGGACACGAGACGAAGTCTTCAATCTTGTATCTTCATAGTCTAACAGTCCGGCCAATAGAGATAGTCCAGCTGTCTGGAGACCCCCTAATCCAGGACTCCCTCAGGCACCCTAGAAGACACAAGATCAATTGTCTTAGCCGTGTGCGGTGCCCACCTCCATAGTAACACACCTCGGTCATATCGTCGTAGTGCTTAGGCGAAGCTCTGCGCCTGTAACTTCATCATCACCGTCTCCACGCCATCGTGCTGACGGAACTCTCCCTTGTCCTCAACTAGATCAAGAGCTCGAGGGATGTCATCGAGCTGAACGTGTGCTGAACACGGAGGTGCCGTATGTTCGGTGCTAGGATCGGTTGAATCGCGAAGACGTTCGACTACATCAACCGCGTTACTAAACGCTTCCGCTTTCGGTCTACGAGGGTACGTGGACACAATCTCCCCTCTCGTTGCTATGCATCTCCTAGATAGATCTTGCCTGGTCGTAGGATTTTTTTTTAAAATATTGCGTTCCCCAACACATCCGATGTTCAGCGGACGTCCGACACCTGTAGATTCTAACTTCGGCTAATTTTTGTTTTGTCCATAACTAATTCATCCGAACTCGGGTTTTGACGTTTTTAGCTCGTTTTGAAGCTATTGGCATCCTCATCCCACAAAATACCACCAACATCATTTGACTCCATCAAAATTTTGGAACTTTTGAAGGAAATATGCCCTAGAGGCAATAATAAAGTTGTTATTTATATTTCCTTATATCATGATTAATGTTTATTATTCATGCTAGAATTGTATTAACCGGAAACTTAGTACATGTGTGAATACATAGACAAACAGAGTGTCAATAGTATGCCTCTACTTGACTAGCTCATTAATCAAAGATGGTTAAGTTTCCTAGCCATGGACAAAGAGTTGTCATTTGATAAACGAGATCACATCATTAGAGAATGATGTGATTGACTTGACCCATCCGTTAGCTTAGAACGATGATCGTTTAGTTTACCACTATTGCTTTCTCCATAACTTATACATGTTCCTATGACTTTGAGATTATGCAACTCCCGAATATCGGAGGAACACTTAGTGTGCTATCAAACGTCACAACGTAACTGGGTGACTATGATGCTCAACAGGTGTCTCCGATGGTGTTTGTTGAGTTGGCATAGATCGAGATTAGGATTTGTCACTCCATTTATCGGAGAGCTATCTCTGGGCCCTCTCGGTAATGCACATCAGTATAAGCCTTGCAAGCAATGTAACTAATGAGTTAGTTACGAGATGTTGCATTACGGAACGAGTAAAGAGACTTTCCGATAACGATATTGAACTAGGTATTGAGATACCGACGATCGAATCTCGGGCAAGTAATATACCGATGACAAAGGGAACAACATATGTTGTTATGCGGTTTGACCGATAAAGATCTTCGTAGAATATGTAGGAACCAATATGAGCATCCAGGTTCCACTATTGGTTATTGATCGGAGATGAGTCTCAGTCATGTCTACATAGTTCTCGAACCCATAGGGTCCGCACGCTCAACGTTTGGTGACGATCGGTATTATGAGTTTATGTGTTTTGATGTACCGAAGGTTGTTCGGAGTCCCGGATGAGATCACGGACATGACGAGGAGTCTCGGAATGGTCGAGACATAAAGATTGATATATTGGAAGCCTATGTTTGGACATCAGAATGGTTCCGGGTGAGTTCGGGCATATACCGGAGTACCGGGTGGTTACCGGAACCCCCCGAGAAGTATATGGGCCTTATTGGGACATAGTGGGAGAGAGGAGAAGGGAGCCTAGGAGGGGGCGCGTCCCCAAGCCCAATCCGAATTGGGTACGGGGCCGCGCCCCCTTTCCTTCCCCCCCTCTCCCCCTCCTTCCTCTCCTAATCCAACTAGGGAAGGGGAGGGGGGGAATCCTACTCCTGGTGGGAGTAGGAGTCCCCTTGGGCGCGCCATAGAGTGGCCGGCCCTCCCCCTCCTCCACTCCTTTATATACGGGGAGCGGGGCACCCCATAGACACACAAGTTGATTGTTTAGCCGTGTGCGGTGCCCCCCTCCACAGATTTCCACCTCGGTCATATTGTTGCAGTGCTTAGGCAAAGCCCTGCGCCAGTAGCTTCATCATCACCATCATCACGCCGTCGTGCTGATGAAACTCTCCCTCGACACTCAGCTGGATCTAGAGTTCGCGGGTCGTCATCGAGCTGAACGTGTGTAGATCGCAGAGATGCCGTACCTTTGGTGCTAGGATCGGTCGGATCATGAAGACGTACGACTACATCAACCGCGTTGTCATAACGCTTCCTCTTACGATCTATGAGGGTAAGTGGAATACACTCTTCCCCTCTCATTGCTATGCATCACCTAGATGCTCTTGCATGTGCGTAGGAAAATTTTGAAATTACTGCGTTTCCCAACAGTGGCATCAGAGCCAGGTCTATGCGTAGATGTTATATGCACGAGTAGAACTCAAAGGAGTTGTGGTCATGGGTATATACATATTGCTTGCCGTCACTAGTTGATTCTTAATTCAGCGGTATTGTTGGATGAAGCGGCTCAGACCGACATTACGCGTATGCTTACGCGAAAGTGGTTCTTCCGACGTGCTTCGCACACAGGTGGCTAGTGGTTGTCAGTTTCTCTAACATTAGTTGAATCGGATTCAATGAACAGGGTTCTTTCTGAAGATCAAAAAGTAATCACTATACCACGTTGTGGTTTTTGATGCATAGGTAAGAACGGTTCTTGCTCAGCTCGTAGCAGCCACCTAAAACTTGCAACAACAAAGTAGAGGACGTCTAACTTGTTTTTGCAGGGCATGTCGTGATGTGATATGGTCAAGGAATGATGCTAAATTTTATTGTATGAGATGATCATGTTTTGTAGCAGAGTTATCGGCAACTGGCAGGAGCCATATGGTTGTCGCTTTATTGTATGAAATGAATCGCCATGTAATTGCTTTACTTTATCACTAAGCGGTAGCGATAGTCGTAGAAGCAATAGTTGGTGAGACGACAACGATGCTTCAATGGAGATCAAGGTGTCAAGCCGGTGACGATGGTGATCATGACGGTGCTTTGGAGATGGAGATCAAAGGCACAAGATGATGATGGCCATATGATATCACTTATATTGATTGCATGTGATGTTTATCCTTTATGCATCTTATTTTGCTTAGTTCGGCGGTAGCATTATAAGATGATCTCTCACTAAATTTCAAGGTACAAGTGTTCTCCGTGAGTATGCACCGTTGCTATAGTTCATCGTGCCGAGACACCACGTGATGATCGGGTGTGATAAGCTCTACGTTCACATACAATGGGTGCAAGCCAGTTTTGCACACGTGGAATACTCGGGTTAAACTTGACGAGCCTAGCTTATGCAGATATGGCTTTGGAACACTGAGACCAAAATGTCAAGCGTGAATCATATAGTAGATATGATCAACATGGTGATGTTCACCGTTGAAAACTACTCCATCTCACGTGATGATCGGGCATGGTTTAGTTGATATGGATCACGTGATCACTTAGATGATTAGAGGGATGTCTATCTAAGTGGGAGTTCTTAAGTAATTTGATTAATTGAACTTTAATTTATCATGAACTTAGTACCTGATAGTATTTTGCATGTCTATGTTGTTGTAGATAGATGGCCCGTGCTACTGTTCCGTTGAATTTTAATGTGTTCCTAGAGAAAACTAAGTTGAAAGATGATGGTAGCAATTACACGGACTGGGTCCGTAACTTGAGGATTATCCTCATTGCTGCATAGAAGAATTACGTCCTGGAAGCACCGCTAGGTGAAAAACCCGTTGCAGGAGCAACGCTAGATGTTGTGAACACCTGGCAGAGCAAAGCTGATGACTACTCGATAGTTTAGTGTGCCATGCTTTATGGCTTAGAACCGGGACTTCAACGACGTTTTGAACGTCATGGAGCATATGAGATGTTCCAGGAGTTGAAGTTAATATTTCAAGCAAATGCCCGGATTAAGAGATATGAAGTCTCTAATAAGTTCTACAGCTGCAAAATGGAGGAGAATAGTTCTGTCAGTGAACATATACTCAGAATGTCTGGGTACCACAACCACTTAACTCAGCTGGGAGTTAATCTTCCTGATGATAGTGTCATTAACAGAGTTCTTCAATCACTACCACCAAGCTACAAGAGCTTCGTGATGAACTATAATATGCAAGGGATGGATAAGACGATTCCCGAGCTCTTCGCAATGCTAAAGGCTGCGGAGGTAGAAATCAAGAAGGAGCATCAAGTGTAGATGGTCAACAAGACCACCAGTTTCAAGAAAAGGGGTAAAGGGAAGAAGGGGAACTTCAAGAAGAACGACAAGCAAGTTGCTGCTCAAGTGAAGAAACCCAAGTCTGGACCTAAGCCTGAGACTGAGTGCTTCTACTGCAAAGGAACTGGTCACTGGAAGCGGAACTGCCCTAAGTATTTGGCAGATAAGAAGGATGGTAAAGTGAAAGGTATATTTGAGATACATGTTATTGATGTGTACCTTACTAATGCTCATAGTAGTGCCTGGTATATGAATAATGGTTGTTCTATTTATATGAATAATATCTTTTATGGTCATGCACCCTTGATCAGTGTCCTGTTTTTACTAAATCTTGATAGCAGTGATACACATGTTCATAGTATTGAAGCCAAAAGATATAAGTTTAATAATGATAGTGCAACTTACTTGTGGCACTGCCGTTTAGGTCATATTGGTGTGAAGCTCATGAAGAAACTCCATACTGATGGACTTTTAGAGTCACTTGATGCTTGCGAACCATGCCTCATGGGCAAGATGACTAAGACTCTGTTCACTGGAACAATGGAGCGAGCAACAGACTTGTTGGAAATAATACATACTGATGTATGCAGTCCGATGAGTGTTGATGCTCACGGTGGGTATCGTTATTTTCTTACCTTCACAGATGATTTGAGAAGATATGGGTATATCTACTTGATGAAACATAAGTCTTGAACATTTGAAAAGTTCAAAGAATTTCAGAGTGAAGTGGAAAATCATCATAACAAGAAAATTAAGTTTCTACGATCTGATCGTCGAGGTGAATATTTGAGTTATGAGTTTGGTCTTCATTTGAAACAATGCGGAATAGTTTCGCAACTCACGCCACCTGGAACACCACAACGTAATGGTGTGTCCGAACGTCGTAACCGCACTTTATTAGATATGGTGCGATCTATGATGTCTCTCACTGATTTACCGCTATCGTATTGGGGTTATGCTTTAGAGACAACTGCATTCACATTAAATAGGGCACCATCAAAATCCGTTGAGAGGACACCTTATGAACTTTGGTTTGGCAAGAAACCCAAGTTGTCGTTTCTGAAAGTTTGGGGCTGCGATGCTTATGTGAAAAAGCTTCAACCTGATAAGCTCGAACCCAAATCGGAGAAATGTGTCTTCATAGGATACCCAAAGGAAACTGTTGGGTACACCTTCTATCACAGATCCGAAGGCAAGATATTTGTTGCTAAGAATGGATCCTTTCTAGAGAAGGAGTTTCTCTCGAAAGAAGTGAGTGGGAGGAAAGTAGAACTTGATGAGGTAATTGTACCTGCTCCCTTATTGGAAAGTAGTTCATCACAGAAATCAGTTCCAGTGATTCCTACACCAGTAAGTGAGGAAGTGCTACCTCTTGATCATGCGTTGGTTTTCCCTTGAAGAGGGAAGGGTGATGCAGCAAAGTAGCGTAAAGTATTTCCCTCAGTTTTTGAGAACCAAGGTATCAATCCAGTAGGAGACTACACGCAAGTCGCCTAGTACCTACACAAACAAACAAGAACCTCGCAACCAACGCGATAAAGGGGTTGTCAATCCCTTCATGGTCACTTACGAAAGTGAGATCTGATAGAGATAATAAGATAAATATTTTTGGTATTTTTGTTGTATAAATTGAAAAGTAAAGATTGCAAAATAAACGGAGACATAA
Source organism: Triticum urartu (assembly GCF_003073215.2). Lineage (NCBI taxonomy): Eukaryota > Viridiplantae > Streptophyta > Magnoliopsida > Poales > Poaceae > Triticum > Triticum urartu. The sequence goes on along the minus strand of NC_053025.1, from coordinate 294,380,826 downwards.
ATGGCTAGTTGACGGAAAATAATATGATGTAAAGTAGACCCGGGGGCCATAGGTTTCACTAGTGGCTTGTCTCAAGATAGCATATATTACGGTGGGTGAACAAATTACTGCCGACCAATTGATAGAAAAGCGCATAGTTATAAGAATATCTAGGCATGATCATGAACATAGGCATCACGTCTGTGTCAAGTAGACCGAAACGATTCTGCATCTACTACTATTACTCCGCACATCGACCGCTATCCAGCATGCATCTAGAGTATTAAGTTCATAAGAACAGAGTAACACATTAGGCAAGATGACATGATGTAGAGGGATAAACTCAAGCAATATGATATAAACCCCATCTTTTTATCCTCGATGGCAACAATACAATACGTGCCTTGCTGCCCTTACTGTCACTGGGAAAGGACACCGCAAGATTGAACCCAAAGCTAAGCACTTCTCCCATTGCAAGAAAGATCAATCTAGTAGGCCAAACCAAACTAATAATTCGAAGAGACTTGCAAAGATATCAAATCATGCATATAAGAATTCAGAGAAGAATCAAATATTGTTCATAGATAATCTTAATCATAAACCCACAATTCATCGGATCTCGGCAAACACACCGCAAAAAGAATTCATCGAATAGATCTCCAAGAACATCGAGGAGAACTTTGTATTGAGATCCAAAGAGAGAGAAGAAGCCATCTAGCTAATAAGTATGGACCCGAAGGTCTGTGGTAAACTAGTCGCACATCATCGGAGAGGCTATGGTGTTGATGTAGAAGCCCTCCGTGATCGAATCCCCCTCCGGCAGATCACCGGAAAAGGTCCCAGATGGGATCTCATGGGTATAGAAGGTTGCGGCGGTGGAAAAGTGGTTTCGTGGATCCCCTCATGGCCGCCTCGTTACTTCCTTGACCTCCACACCAAGTCTCCTAGATTGCATTTGTTCCAAAAAAGATCCTCGTGAAGGTTTCATTCCATTTGGATTCCGTTTGATATTCCTTTTCTGTGAAACACTGAAATAGGCAAAAAATAGCAATTTGCACCGGGCCTTCGGTTAATAGGTTAGTCCCAAAAATAATATAAAAGTGCATATAAAGCCCATTAAACATCCAAAATAGATAATATAATAGCATGGAACAATCAATAATTATAGGTTGGGGACGTATCAAGCATCCCCAAGCTTAATTCCTGCTCGTCCTCGAGTAGGTAAATGCTAAAAACAGAATTTTTGATGTGGAATGCTACCTAACATAATTTTCAACGTAATTCTCTTTATTGCGGCATGAATGTTTAAATCCAAAATATTCAAGACAGAAGTATATATATGAAAGCTCAACAAAAGAAACTAAGTGGGATTGCCATGCAACAGATGCACTAGAGCTATAAATATATGAAAGCTCAACAAAAGAAACTAAGTGGGTGTGCATCCTACTTGCTTGCTCATGAAGACCTAGCGCATTTTGAGGAAGCCCATCATTGGAATATACAAGCCAAGTTCTATAATGAAAAATTCCCACTAGTATATGCAAGTGACAAAATAAGAGACTCTCTATCATGAAGATCATGGTGCTACTTTGAAGCACAAGTGTGGAAAAAGGATAGTAACATTGCCCCTTCTCTCTTTTTCTATCATTTTTTCTTTGGGCCTTTTCCCCTTTTTTATGGCCTCTTTCTTTTCCGTCCGGAATCTCATCCGACTTGTGGGGGAATCATAGTCTCCATCATCCTTTCCTCACATGGGACAATGCTCTAATAATGAAATCATCACACTTTTATTTACTTACAACTCAAGAATTACAACTCAAGAATTAGAACAAAATATGACTCTATGTGAATGCCTCCGGTGGTGTACCGGGATATGCAATGAATCAAGAGTGACATGTATGAAAGAATTATGAAGGTGGATTTGCCACAAATACGATGTCAACTACATGATCATGCAAAGCACTATGACAATGATGGAGCGTGTCATAATAAACGGAACGGTGGAAAGTTGCATGGCAATATATCTCGGAATGGCTATGGAAATGCCATAATAGGTAGGTATGGTGGCTGTTTTGAGGAAGATATAAGGAGGCTTATGTGTGATAGAGCGTATCATATCACGGGGTTTGGATGCACCCGCGAAGTTTTCACCAACTCTCGAGGTGAGAAAGGGTAATGCACGGTACCGAAGACGCTAGCAATGATGGAAGGGTGAGAATGCGTATAATACATGGACTCAACAGTAGTCATAAAGAACTCACATACTTATTGCAAAAATCTACAAGTCATAAAAACCAAGTACTACACGCATGCTCATAGGGGGATAAATTGGTAGGAAAAGACCATCGCTCGTCCCCGACCTCCACTCATAATGAAAGCAATCAAAGAACACCCCATGCTTAAAATTTGTCACACAACGTTTACCATACGTGCATGCTACGGGACTTGCCAACTTCAACACAAGTATTTCTCAATTCCACAATTACTCAACTAGAACAACTCTAATATTACCACCTTTATATCTCAAAACAACTATCAAGAATCAAACCTCTCATAGTATTTAATGCACTCTATATGAAAGTTTTTATTATACCGATCTTGGATGTCTATCATATTAGGACTAATTTTATAGGCAAAGAAAATTACCATGCTGTTCCAAAAGATTCTCAAAATAATATAGTGAAGCATGAGAGATTAATAATTTCTATAAAATAAAACCACCACCGTGCTCTAAAAAGATATAAGTGAAGCACTAGAGCAAAATTATCTAGCTCAAAAGATATAAGTGAAGCACATAGAGTATTCTAATAAATTTCGATTCATGTGTGTCTCTCCAAAAGGTGTGTACAGAAAGGATGATTGTGGTAAACTAAAAAGCAAATACTCAAATCATACAAGACGCTCCAAGCAAAACACATATCATGTGGTGAATAAAAATATTGCCGCAAGTAAAGTTACCGATAGATGAAGACGAAAGGGGGATGCCTTCTGGGGCATCCTCAAGCTTAGGCTTTTGGTTGTCCTTGAATTTTACCTTGGGGTACCTTTGGAATCCCCATGCTTAGGCTCTTGCCACTCCTTGTTCCAAAATCCATCAAATCTTTACCCAAAAACTTGAAAACTTCACAACACAAAACTCAACAGAAAATCTCATGAGCTCCGTTAGTATAAGAAAACAAACCACCACTTTAAGGTACTGCAATGAACTCATTCTTTATTTATATTGGTGTTAAACCTACTATATTCCAACTTCTCTATGGTTCATACCCCCCGATACTAGCCATAGATTCATCAAAATAAGCAAACAACACACGAAAAACAGAATCTGTGAGAAACATAACAGTCTGTAGTAATCTGTAGGTTTCGAATACTTCTGTAACTCCAAAAATCCTGAGAAATTAGGACATCCTAAATAATTTTTGTATTGATCTACTGCAGTTGGAATTGGTATTTTATTGCTCTCTGGTAGAAAACGAAAATTATTCTCGTGAGCGCATACTTTCTGTTTTTTTCAGCAAGATCAAATAACAATCATCCAAGAAGATCCTAAAGGCTTTACTTGGCACAAACACTAATTAAAACATAAAAAACACAATCATAACAGAGGATAGATGATTTATTTATTACTAAACATGAACAAAAATGAAGGAACAAAAATAAAATTGGGTTGCCTCCCAACAAGCGCTATCGTAACGCCCCTAGCTAGGCATAAAAACAAGAATAGATATAGGTATTGTCATCTTTGGGGTGCAATCCATATGTGGCTCTCATAATATATTCATAAGGTAATTTAATTTTATTTTAGAAAAGTATTCCATGCCTTTCCTTAACGGAAATTGGAATCTAGTATTTCCTTCTTTCACGTCAATAATTGCACTAGTCGTTCTAAGGAAAGGTCTACCAATAATAATAGGACATGTAGGATTGCAATCTATATCAAGAACAATGAAATCTACGGGCACATAATACCTATTTGCAACAATAAAGACATCATTAATCCTTCCCATAGGTTTCTTAATGGTGGAATCCGCAAGATGCAAATTTAAAGAACAATCATCAAATTCACAGAAACCTAACACATCAAGTTTTTGGAATCGTGGAAACACTAGCACCCAAATCACATAAAGCATATCATTCATGATCTTTAATCTTAATTTTAATAGTAGGTTCCCACTCATCATAAAGTTTTCTAGGGATAGAAACTTCTAATTCAAGTTTTTCTTAATGGGATTGCATTAAAGCATCAACGATGTGTTTAGTAAAAGCTTTGTTTTGATCATAAGCATGAGGAGAATTTAGCACAGATTGCAACAAGGAAATACAATCTATCAAAGAGAAATTATCATAATTAAATTCCTTGAAATCCAAAATAGTGGTTTCATTGCTATGTAAAGTTTTGACCTCTTCAATCCCACTTTTATTAATTTTTGCATCAAGATCTAAAAACTCTGAATCATTGGGACGGCTTCTAACTAAAGTTGACTCATCTCCAGTCCCATCTTTATAAAGATTCATATTGGCAAACAAAGACTTAATAGGAGATACACCAATCACTTTTAGATCTTCATCATTATTATCATGAAAAGTAGAAGAACACGCTTTTACAAAGCAACCATTTTTAGCACGCATCCTAGCGGTTCTTTCTTTGCACTCATCAATGGAAATTCTCATGGCTTTGAGAGACTCATTGATATCATGCTTATGTGGAATAGATCTATGTTTGAAAGAATCTACATCAAGAGAAATTCTATCCACGTTCCTAGCCAACTCATCAATCTTAAGCAATTTTTCTTCAAGCAAAGCATTGAAATTCTTTGCGAATTCATAAATTATTTAACTCTAGTCTCAAAATCAAAGGGCATCTTATTAAAATTTCCATAAGAGTTGTTGTAGGAATTACCATAATTATTAGAGGAATTACTAGGAAATGACCTAGAATTAAAATTTCCTCTATACGCGTTGTTACCAAAATTGTTCCTACCAACAAAATTCACATCCATAGATTCATTATTATTCTCAATCAAAGTGGACAAAGGCATATCATTAGGATCAGAAGAAACACTCTTATTAGCAAACAATTTCATAAGTTCATCCATCTTTTCACTCAAAACATTAATCTCTTCTATCGCATGAACTTTTTTACTAGTAGATCTTTTGGTGTGGCATTGAGAATAATTAACCATAATATTATCTAGGAGCTTAGTAGCTTCTTCTAAAGTGATTTCCATAAAAGTGCCTCCCGTGGCCGAATCTAAAAGATTTCTAGAAGAAAAATTCAATCCAACATAAAAATTCTGTATAATCATCCATAAATTCAAACCATGTGTAGGGCAATTGCGTATCATTAATTTCATCCTCTCCCAAGCTTGTGAAACATGCTCATGATCAAGTTGCTTAAAATTTGTAATATCGTTTCTAAGAGAGATGATCTTAGCAGGAGGAAAATACTTAGAGATAAAAGCACCTTTGCACTTATTCCATGAATCAATACTATTTTTAGGCAAAGAATAGAACCAAGTTTTAGCACGATCTCTAAGCAAAAATGGAAATAGCTTCAATTTAACAATATCATTATCCACATCTTTCTTCTTTTGCATGTGACACAAATCAACGAAGCTGTTTAGATGGGTAGCGACATCTTCACTAGGAAGGCCAGCAAATTGATCTTTCATGACAAGATTCAGCAAAGCAGTATTAATTTCACAAGATTCAGCATCGGTAAGAGGAGCAATCGGAGTGCTAATAAAATCATTGTTTTTGGTATTGGAGAAGTAACATAATTTAGTATTATCTTGAGCCATCATGACAAACAATGAATCCAACAAAAAGTAACACAAGAGGAAAGCGAAAGAAGGCGAACAGAAAAAGGGTGAATAGAAAAGAGGCGAATAAAATGGCAAGGGTGAAGTGGGGGAGAGGAAAACGAGAGGAAAATGGCAAATAATGTAATGCGAGGGATAAGAGTTTGTGATGGGTACCTGGTATGTCTTGACTTGGCGTAGATCTCCCCGGCAACGGCGCTAGAAATCCTTCTTGCTACCTCTTGAGCATGCGTTGGTTTTACCTTGAAGAGGAAAGGGTGATGCAGCAAAGAAGCGTAAGTATTTCCCTTAGTTTTTAAGAAGCAAGCTATCAATCCAGTAGGAGACTACACGCAAGTCGCCTAGTACCTACACAAACAAATAAGAACCTCGCAACCAACACTATAAAGGGGTTGTCAATCCCTTCACGGTCACTTACGAAAGTGAGATCTGATAGAGATAATAAGATAAATATTTTTGGTATTTTTGTTGTATAGATTGAAATGTAAAGATTGCAAAATAAACGGTGACAGAAATGGCTAGTTGACGGAAAATAATATGATGTAAAGTAGACCCCGGGGCCATAGGTTTCACTAGTGGCTTGTCTCAAGATAGCATATATCGCTGGGTGAACAAATTATTGCCGAGAAATTGACAGAAAAGCGCATAGTTATGAGAATATCTAGGCATGATCATGAACATAGGCATCACGTCCGTGTCAAGTAGAACGAAACGATTCTGCATCTACTACTATTACTCCACACATCGACCGCTATCCAACATGCATTTAGTGTATTAAGTTCATAAGAACAGAGTAACGCATTAGGCAAGATGACATGATGTAGAGGGATAAACTCAAGCAATATGATATAAACCCCGTCTTTTTATCCTCGATGGCAACAATACAATACATGCCTTGCTACCCCTACTGTCACTGGGAAAGGACACCGCAAGATTGAACCCAAAGCTAAGCACTTCTCCCATTGCAAGAAAGATCAATCTAGTAGGCCAAACCAAACTAATAATTCGAAGAGACTTGCAAAGATATCAAATCATGCATATAAGAATTCAGAGAAGAATCAAATATTGTTCATAGATAATCTTAATCATAAACCCACAATTCATCGGATCTCGGCAAACACACCGCAAAAATAATTACATCGAATAGATCTCCAAGAACATCAAGGAGAACTTTGTATTGAGATCCAAAGAGAGAGAAGAAGCCATCTAGCTAATAACTATGGACCCGAAGGTCTGTGGTAAAACAGTCGCACATCATCGGAGAGGCTATGGTGTTGATGTAGAAGCCTTTGTGATCGAATCCCCCTCCGGCAGATCACCAGAAAAGGTCCCCAGATGGGATCTCACAGATACAGAAGGTTGCGGCGGTGGAAAAGTGGTTTCGTGGCTCCCCTTGTGGCCGCCCCGTTGCCTCCTTGACCTCCACTCCAAGTCGCCTGGATTGCATTTGTTCCAAAAATAGATCCTCGTGAAGGTTTAATTCCGTTTGGATTCTGTTTGATATTCATTTTTCACGAAACACTGAAATAGGCAAAAAACAGAAATTTGCACTGGGCCTTCATTTCATAGGTTAGTCCCAAAAAGAATATAAAAGTGCATAATAAAGCCCATTAAACATCCAAAACAGATAATATAATAGCATGGAACAATCAAAAATTATAGATACGTTGGAGACGTATCAGGAAGCTAATGATGATGATCATGAAACTTTTGATCAAGTTACTACCGAACCTCGTAGGTCAACCCGAGTAAGATACGCACTAGAGTGGTACGGTAATCCTATTCTGGAAGTCATGTTACTTGACCATGACGAACCTATGAACTATGAGGAAGCGATGATGAGCCCAGATTCCGCAAAATCGCTTGAAGGCATGAAATCTGAGATGGGATCCATGTATGAGAACAAAGTATGGACTTTGGTTGACTTGCCTGATGATCGGCAAACCATAGAGAATAAATGGATGTTCAGGAAGAAGACTGACACTGACGGTAATATTACTGTCTACAAAGCTCGACTTGTTGCAATAGGTTTTTGACAAGTTCAAGGAGTTGACTATGATGAGACCTTCTCACCCATAGCGATGCTTAAGTCCGTCCGAAAAATGTTAGCAATTGTAGCATTGTATGATTATGAAATTTGGCAAATGGATGTCAAAACTGCATTCCTTAATGGATATCTTAAAGAAGAGTTGTATATGATGCAACCAGAAGGTTTTGTCGATCCAAAAGGTACTAACAATGTGTGCAAGCTCCAGCGATCCATTTATGGACCGGTGCAAGCCTCTCGGAGTTGGAATATACACTTTGATAGTGTGATCAAATCATATGGTTTTATACAGACTTTTGGAGAAGCCTGTATTCTCAAAAAAGTGAGTGGGAGCTCTGTAGCATTTCTGGTATTATATGTGGATGACATATTACTGATCAGAAATGATACTGAATTTCTAAATAGCATAAAAGGATACTTGAATAAGAATTTTTCGATGAAAGACCTCGGTGAAGTTGCGTATATATTGGGCATGAGGATCTATAAAGATAGATCAAGATGCTTAATTGGACTTTCACAAAGCACATACCTTGATAAAGTTTTGAAGAAGTTCAAAATGGATCAAGCAAACAAAGGGTTCTTGCCTGTGTTACAAGGTGTGAAGTTGAGTCAGACTTAATGCCCAACCACTGCAGAAGATAGAGAGAAAAGGAAAGTCATTCCTTATGCTTCAGCCACAGGTTCTATCATGTATGCAATGCTGTGTACTAGACCTGATGTGTGCCTTGCTATTAGTTTAGCAGGGAGGTACCAAAGTAATCCAGGAGTGGATCACTGGACAGCGGTCAAGAACATCCTAAAATACCTTAAAAGGACTAAGGATATGTTTCTCATTTATGGGGGTGACAAAGAGCTCATCATAAACGATTACACGATGCATGCTTTGACACTGATATGGATGACTCTAAGTCACAAACCGGATACGTATTTTTATTGAATGGTGGAGCTGTCAGTTGGTGCAGTTCCATGCAGAGCATCGTGGCGGGATCTATGTGTGAAGCGGAGTACATAGCTGCTTCAGAAGCAACAAATGAAGGAGTCTGGATGAAGGAGTTCATCTCCGATCTAGGTGTCATAACTTGTGCATCGGGTCCAATGAAAATCTTTTGGTGACAATACTGGTGCAATTGCCTTGGCAAAGGAATCCAGATTTCACAAGAGAACCAAGCACATCAAGAGACGCTTCAATTCCATCCGCGATCAAGTCAAGGAGGGAGACATAGAGATTTGCAAGATACATACGGATCTGAATGTTGCAGACCCATTGACTAATCCTCTCTCACGAGCAAAACATGATCAACACCAAGACTCCATGGGTGTTAGAATCATCACAATGTAATCTAGATTATTGACTCTTGTCTAAGTGGGAGATTGAATGAAATATGCCCTAGAGGCAATAATAAAGTTGTTATTTATATTTCCTTATATCATGATAAATGTTTATTATTCATGCTAGAATTGTATTAACCGGAAACTTAGTACATGTGTGAATACATAGACAAACAGAGTGTCACTAGTATGCCTCTACTTGACTAGCTTGTTAATCAAAGATGGTTAAGTTTCCTAGCCATGGACAAAGAGTTCATTTGATAAACGAGATCACATCACTAGAGAATGATGTGATTGACTTGACCCATCCGTTAGCTTAGCATGATGATCGTTTAGTTTACTGCTATTGCTTTCTCCATAACTTATACATGTTCCTATGACTATGAGATTATGCAACTCCCGAATACCAGAGGAACACTTAGTGTGCTATCAAACATCACAACGTAACTGGGTGACTATAAAGATGCTCTACAGGTGCCTCAGATGGTGTTTGTTGAGTTGGCATAGATCGAAATTAGGATTTGTCACTCCGTGTATCGGAGAGGTATCTCTGGGCCCTCTCGGTAATGCACATCACTATAAGCCTTGCAAGCAATGTGACTAATGAGTTAGTTACGGGATGTTGCATTACAGAACGAGTAAAGGGACTTGCCAGTAACGAGATTGAACTAGGTATTGAGATACCGATGATCGAATCTCGGGAAAGTAACATACTGATGACAAAGGGAACAACGTATGTTGTTATGTGGTTTGACCGATAAAGATCTTCGTAGAATATGTAGGAACCAATATGAGCATCCAGGTTCCGCTATTGGTTATTGACCGGAGATGAGTCTCGGCCATGTCTACATAGTTCTCGGACCCGTAGGGTCCGCACGCTTAACGTTCAGTGACGATCGGTATTATGAGTTTATGTGTTTTGATGTACCGAAGGTTGTTCGAAGTCTCGGATGAGATCACGGACATGAAGAGGAGTCTCGGAATGGTTGAGACATAAATATCGATATATGGAAGCCTATGTTTGGACATCGGAATGGTTCCGGGTGAGTTCCGGCATATACCGGAGTACCGGGAGGTTACCGGAACCCCCGAGAAGTATGTGGGCCTTATTGGGCCATATTGGGAGAGAGGAGAAGGGAGCCTAGGAGGGGGCGCCCCCAAGCCCAATCCGAATTGGGTAGGGGACCGCCCCCCTTTCCTTCCCCCTCTCTCCCCCTTCCTTCCTCTCCTAATCCAACTAGGGAATGGGGGGGGGGGTCCTACTCCCGGTGGGAGTAGAACTCCCCTTGGGCACGCCATAGAGGGGCCGACCCTCTACCTCCTCCACTCCTTTTTATACGGGGGAGTGGGGTACCCCATAGACACACAAGTTGATTATTTAGCCGTGTGCGGTGCCCCCCTCCACAGATTTCCACCTCGGTCATATCGTTGCAGTGCTTAGGCGAAGCCCTATGCCGGTAGCTTCATCATTACCGTCATCACGCCGTCGTGCTGACGAAACTCTCCCTCGACACTCATCTGGATCTAGAGTTCGCGAGACATCATCGAGCTGAACGTGTGCAGATCGTGGAGGTGCCGTACCTTCGGTGCTAGGATCGGTCGGATCGTGAAGACGTATAACTACATCAACCGCGTTGTCATAACGCTTCCGCTTACGGTCTACGAGGGTACTCTTCCCCTCTCGTTTCTATGCATCACCTAGATGGATCTTGCGTGTGCGTAGGAAAATTTTGAAATTACTGCGTTCCCCAACAACTTTGGCATCTTTGCCTAGGGCTTCCACCAGATCATCCACTACACCACCAACGACTTCCGCAACCTAACCCATTGTGATTCATATAGCATTAGTGGTTACTTGAGTAGTGATTCGAGTCTCCTAAGGTGTTTCGGCTACTTAGGGACGATTTCTTCATCATCAACCACTACCATCACTACCGCATAACCTCGTCCATCATACATTTCCACCACCTCAACTTAACCCAATTTTGTTTGAGCTTGTTTGAGTTCTGTGTTGTGTCTCCTAAGGTGTTTCGGCTACTTTGGGACGGTGACCTCAACTTCAACATCGTGTATAGTACACCACCATAACCTCCACTTCTGCATTGCCTACTCGCATAACCCATCATTGCATTTCCGCAATCCCATCGAGCTTATGCAACACCACTACCGCATCCCGCTACCACCATTTAACATTTGAGATTTTGAGTTCGTGGTTTTTCCGTTTCCTAAGGTGTTTCGGCTAATTAGGAACGGTTCTACATCAAGAACACTGCCACTTATCATTGCAACGGACGGTAACCTCGACGACACCATTGTATATTCCCCTTGCCATTGCATTGATAACCCCTAGCCCATTTTGCGTTACTTGCCTATCGAGACTAGCCATTTGAGTATTGTCGGCAATGTTACTTGTGCACATTAGGGATCTTTGATCTACACCTTCCATTGCATACATACCATATGAAGGAAATATGCCCTAGAGGCAATAATAAAGTGGTTATTTATATTTCTTTATATCATGATAAATGTTTATTATTCATGCTAGAATTGTATTAACCAGAAACTTAGTGCATGTGTGAATAGATAGACAAACAGAGTGTCACTAGTATGCCTCTACTTGACTAGCTCGTTGATAAAAGATGGTTAAGTTTCCTAGCCATAGACAAAGAGTTGTCATTTGGTAAAAGGGATCACATCATTAGAGAATGATGTGATTGACTTGACCCATCTGTTAGCTTAGCACGATGATCATTTAGTTTACTGCTATTGCTTTCTCCATAACTTATACATGTTCCTATGACTATGAGATCATGCAACTCCCGAATACCGGAGGAACACTTAGTGTGCTATCAAATGTCACAACATAACTGGGTGACTATAAAGATGCTCTACAGGTGTCTCCGATGGTGTTTGCTGAGTTGGCATAGATCAAGATTAGGATTTGTTACTCCGAGTATTGGAGAGGTATCTCTGGGCCCTCTCGGTAATGTACATCACTATTAGCCTTGCAAGCAATGTAACTAATGAGTTAGTTATAGGATGTAGCATTACAGAACGAGTAAAGAGACTTGCCGGTAACGAGATTGAACTAGGTATGATGATACCGACAATCAAATCTCGGGCAAGTAACATACCGATGACAAAGGGAACAACGTACGTTGTTGTGTGGTTTGACCGATGAAGATCTTCGTAGAATATGTAGGAACCAATATGAGCATCCAGGTTCCGCTATTGGTTATTGACCGGAGATGAGTCTCGGTCATGTCTACATAGTGCTCGAACCTGTAGGGTCCGCACGCTTAACGTTCGGTGACGATCGGTATTATGAGTTTATGTGTTTTGATGTACTGAAGGTAGTTCGGAGTCCTGTATATGATCACGGGCATGACAAGGAGTCTCAAAATGGTCAAGACGTACAGATTGATATAATGGAAGACTATGTTTGGACATCGGAATGGTTCCGGATGAGTTCGGGCATTTTTCGGAGTACCAGGAGGTTACCGGAACCTCCGGGGAGTCGATGGGCCTTAATGGGCCATAGTGGAAAGGAGGAGGAGGCGGCCATGGTGGGGGCGCGCCCCCAAGCCCAATCCGAATTGGGAGGGGGGGCCCCTTTCCTTCCCCCTTCTCCCCCTTCCTTCCCTCTCCTACTCCAACTAGGGAAGGGGGAATCCTACTCCCACCGGGAGTTGGACTCCCCCCCTTGGGCGCGACTATGAGGCCGGCCCTCTCCCAGTCCTCCACTCCTTTATATACAGGGGAGGGGGCACCCCATAGACACACAGGTTGATCATTGATCCCTTAGCCGTGTGCGGTGCCCCCCCTCCACCATAATCCACCTCGGTCATATCGTAGCAGTGCTTAGGCGAAGCCCTGTTCCAGTAGCATCATCATCACCGTCATCACGCCGTCGTGCTAACGAAGCCCGCCCTCGACACTCAGCTGGATCTAGAGTTCATGGGACGTCACCGAGCTGAACGTGTGTAGATCACGGAGGTGCCGTACCTTTGCTACTAGGACCGGTTGGATCGTGAAGACGTTTGACTACATCAACCACGTTGTCATAACGCTTCCGCTTATGGTTTACGAGGGTACGTGGACAACACTCCTCCCCTCTCATTGCTATGCATCACCATGTAGATCTTGCGTGTGCGTAGGATTTTTTTTTTGAAATTACTGCGTTACCCAACAGTGGCATCCGAGCTAGGTCTATGCGTAGATGTTATATGCACGAGTAGAACACAACGGAGTTGTGGGTGTGGGTATATACATATTTCTTGCCGTCACTAGTTGATTCTTGATACAGTAGTATTGTTGGATGAAGCGACCCAGACCAACATTACACGTACTCTTACGTGAGACTGGTTCTACCAACGTGCTTCGCACACAGGTGGCTAGTGGGTGTCTGTTTCTCCAGCTTTAGTTGAATCGGATTCAATGAACAGGGTTCTTTCTGAAGATCAAAAAGCAATCACTATACCGCGTTGTGGTTTTTGATGCGTAGGTAAGAACGGTTCTTGCTCAGCCCGTAGCAGCCACGTAAAACTTGCAACAACAAAGTAGAGGACATCTAACTTGTTTTTGCAGGGCATGTTGTGATGTGATATGGTCAAGACATGATGCTAAATTTTATTGTATGAGATGATCATGTTTTGTCACAGAGTTATCGGCAACTGGCAGGAGCCATATGGTTGTCGCTTTAGTGTATGAAATGTAATCGCCATATAATTGCTTTACTTTATCACTAAGCGGTAGCGATAGTCGTAGTAGCAATAGTTGGCGAGATGAGAATGATGCTTCGATGGAGATCAAGGTGTCAAGCCGGTAACAATGGTGATCATGACGGTGATTTATAGATGGAGATCAAAGGCACAAGATGATGATGGCCATATCATATCACTTATATTGATTGCATGTGATGTTTATCCTTTATGCATATTATTTTGCTTAGTTCGGCGGTAGCATTATAAGGACATGGTTGCATAACCAAATTAAACATCCAATTACATAGGTGACTACTACAACCATGGCATTTGCACACACCAAAGTAAACTATTACATGCATAATTACATAGGTGGCTACTACACACATGCCATTTGCACACACCAAAGTAAACTATATATTACATGCATGATTAACTAGGATAAATGATCATCTGATCATCATCTACTTCTTGTGACACTTGCTCTGGTTGTGGCTCGATCTGGCCTCATCGATCTCCGTAACAAGGCACTTCCTCATGTCAACGATCCGCATGTGCATGTGTACACGCTCTTTGTCGTGAACCTAAGGTGAAGTTCATCCAGTTGCCGCATCCAGGCCCCGTGCCAGGATACGGGTCGTGTTCTGTTGGCATCTTGCTTCATCATTTCGTAGTATGGGTCGATGATGGCCGAGGCAAGTTCAACCAGGGAGTCCTCTTCATGCTGCCCTAGACCCTGTAGTGCTCACGGATTTCGACAAGGTTCTTGCAGGCCCAGCCCATAACCCTGAGCGCTTTTACATAGTCGGTGGTTTCCACCGTGGTGAACTTGTAGTCGGTGCTGTTGACAAACCTGGTGAAATGGTCGCAAGGCTCTGTGGCCATGCAGTAGTGGTAGATGAGGACATGATGGCTCATGCACAACTGGGCGACGACAACCTTATGATCTATGTTGGGACGACCGACAGTGTACTAGAGGTCGATGCCGACCACCTTGTACTTGTCTTGAGCAAGCAACTTCCCAACGGTGTTGATGTAGTCGTCCACCACGGCCGGGTCGATGGTGTACAACACCGAGAGATCCGTCTCCCTCGCGTGGGTCTCCACTTTATGCTCGTCGAACTCCATTGGAGCGTCGCTAGACATCCCCTCTCTATGTGTCATCATTGGTGTGCTTGTTGTGTTGTGGGGCACAATCGAAAGGTTGAAGAGACTAAGGTTATAATGGCCACGAGAATGAAAGGGGAAGCCGGACGGCCTGGAATATCAGCACGCCCTGATGGCAGTTCTAATTTGCAGCGCGTAACTCCATCGTGCCGCACGTAACTCCATCGCGTGGCAATGCGCGTGGCGCAACCGCGTGCATATGGGGCTGCCGACGTGATCGTGCGCATGCCCAATAGCTGGCAGAGCGCACATGGAGGGACGCGAGTAGAGCGCTCCGCGGTCGCCTACACGACAAGCAACCATATATATATGCATATAGCAGTTGAACATGCAAGGAAAAGTTGTCACAAGCCGAGCGTGCCGACGGACGCGAGCAGAGCGCGCCGAGATGCCTAACAGCGAGCAGAGCTTGCCGAGGGACATGAGCAGAGGTCGACATAGTGATACGTGGCAAATAAGACAAACTATGGGCAAAGGCTTTCTGGTATATAACCGTTTGCCATTGATGAATTCATCCCTGACGGGTTACCTAGTGTGGTTCGTGTGTGTTGTGATATGCTCTGTCTGTAGAACATCTATGCTCTGTGTACAGAAGAACAACATATATATACTTGTAACATGACATGATTCCAATACCAAATTAAACATCCAATTATGTTATATAACAAATACCACAAATATTGCAAGGTTCAAATTCAGAGATTACAATGCCCAAATTCAAACATTGCAAACCTCGTCATTTCTGCAAAGGGATCAGCCGTTGACAAGTCATGTATGGGTTTGACACAATGACTTGCAATTGCTCTGTCATATGCTCTTCCAATACGAAGTTTAGCTTTTTTGGAGCCTCTTCCATTCTGCAGTACTTGCCGGCTCTGATCAACATACCATTCATCTTTCCTAATTAAATGCGTGTTCAACCTCAGTACCCTCAGCACTATTGCTCTGGCAAGAAAGAACCTAGCGAGCGTAATCTCCGGTAAGGTCCCTCAGTAGGAGTTCAAAGTAATATTTGAGAGATGCAGATCCAGGCATTCGATGTGATTATCTTTATAAACATTATCCACCTCCGGGCCTATTATTATCTGCAAAAGAAGAGAACGTGTTAGTGCCTACATGCAGTTTTGGACACTACTACACGCCTATTTGGTTTGCAGGATTTGTAAAATGCACCAACGTGCCATCTTTGATCTGACATGATTAAGGTGGGCATTTGATTACAATCTAGAAACATGTAGCCTTCTTCACAAGAGGTTGGATTGGATGAAAAATTCCCTAAGAAAACTAGTATAGATGAATCCAAAGAAGAAATTCTTATGGATTGTAACCATATGAATCAAGCAACCAATATGGGGTGGGGGTGTATGTCCTGAAATCCTCCAAAATTCCTTCAGAAATCGTAGTACATTGTCATTGTAAACTTGGGAAAAGGTGCAAAAAATTGAACTCCCTTATGGTTAACATTTAACAAGAAAGGAACATCACCTCGATATACAGCTTCTTCAGGCACGAAAAGCATCTCAGGCAACTGAAAACTTGGTCTACGTTGGGGCCGAAAATTCTAGTGCCAAGACCTTCACTGTGCCCAGAATCTAGGTGAAGCTTTGATGGATGACAGACGAACATACATCTTCAGAACTTGAAATAATGTTGATATCAAGGAGAGGTATAAGGCGACTGTTGTACCTGAAAGTAGTAGTATTTGACAGACGGGTAGCCCACCACTGTCAATTTTGGTGCAGAAATGACATTGATTCTTGTTGGACCCTGTTGATCAACTAGAAGTAATCTCTCAAGTGAAGGTGTGTCCTCAATGCCCATATTGTGGTCCACCTTTTGTGATCTCTCGTTGCAGCACCAGCAACACACATAAATAGTCCGAAGAGTCCTGGAGGTGATGTGGAAGGTACTCGACCAATTCATCACCTGAAGACGAAGGAACTCAAGTGCAGTACAGCCGTGGAGCATGCTCTCCATGTCATCCTTTGGGATGCATACGGCGATGAGCTCGAGGTGCTTCCGTCATGGTAGAAAAAGAGTGGGTGCATCATTAAGGGGGGGGATGGCAGTTCATGAACTTGGCGAGGCGTAGCGTGGGCGTGAAGCAGAGCGCGAACGTTGGCAGTGAGTGCATATGCCCATCATTAAAACTGAGGTCCTCGAGTTGATCTATGTCGGGGGATCGGAACCACTCGTCAAGCTTGGCTCGGTCCTTGCCATTGGAACGGAACTTGCCTGTGATAAGGCCTCTGATTGGGCCATGGTGACTGTCGAGGATCTGGGAGAACGCATCCAAGCTTTTGCGATAGCCATGGCAGAGCTCCTAGGCGTCAAGGAGGTCAACGGGGGTGAGGAGCCATAGGGGGAGCCACCGCCGGGAAAGGGCGGTTGTCCTTGCCCCATATTTGATTGGGAGGAGGGATATGATGACTCTCAACATATCATCGGGGAGGTTGGTGATGAAGTCTAGGCCTGCTGGAGTCGCTTGTGGTTCTTTCTCGACTCGCCTCCGCTTGTTGGCAGCCTCGTTCTCCACCTCATCGGCGGCAACGGAAACCTCCGTCTCCATATTCACGCCGTGCTCCGGTGCTTCAGTAGCCTTGGCGTCGCCATTCCCCCCAACGGGGAGCTTCGGTGGCATCCTCATACACTGACAGCTTCGAGGACTGAGAGCAGCGTCGAGGATGCAGGCAGAGAGAGAGGATTGTGTGTGTGGTGAGGATGGGGGTTGCCGACTTTGAGGACTGAGAGCGGCGTCGAGGATGCGGGCAGAGAGAGAGAGAGAGGATTGTATGTGTGGTGAGGATGGGGTGTGCGGCCGCTCGGGCGCGCCATTAATATAGATAAGTGGGAGCGAGGCGGGCGGCGGTCAAAGGTTGTCTCGCTTCCCGGTGAGAACGACTACTTAATCTACGAATGAAGATCTATGCTTAATTACTGAATTTTAGTTGCAAAAATTAGATAGTGCTAGTGATTTTTAGCTGCATTGAAGAGATACCATATTCAATCTGAACCATATGCGTTGAAGAGATGCACAAATCCTGCGTTGAATAGCTCGCATGCTTACCGGTGAGCCTGCGCATTGGAGGACATCTTGCATGCCTCTCAGTCAGCCTGCGCACCGGACTGCGCTCAGACGCCTCCCGTTCAGTCACACAGCTGTCCGCACGACACCTCCTATAGCCATTAAAACCAAGACATGTGCCGTCACATGAATGGTTAACAGAACGCACACGATTTGAATTATACAAACGTTTGAGATATTATAGTGGCAGCTATTTTTTCAGAATGCCTTTGTTGGCTGTTATTTGAGTGCGCCTTCTCTCAAAATGGACACAAAAAATACCACAGCAAGGCGGGTGCCATTCCATGATAGCATGCCAAGTTTCATGAATTTCAGACGAGTTTTGGATTTACTAGAATTTAAAAACAAAGTATCTCAAAGTTTTGCCGGCAATCAACAGTGCCCTGGTGTTTGAAATTCATTCCTATTTCTTGCATGGGACCTAAGCATGTACCCAAGGACACTGATTTAATTTTTCAACCAATTTATATGAACTGGAGCATGTGCATGTAGTTCAAATTTGAATTATGCACATAAGATGCCTAGAAAACCCAGTTAATGTATAAAAATGTCCAAACAAACCCCGAAAAATTCCAACATTTAACACAACACTCCTGTTGTTCTATGTTGACACTAGAATTTTTTTGAAAGCAATATGACGAGGACATCAATACCATTGTTACACCCACAACCCCTGCTGTTATACATACTGGACCAATTACTAGAGCTCGCGCACGCCAATTGAATTATCAGGTACTTTCGTTTCTTGGTAATGATTCTAATGTTCATGAGAATATGATGCTGCCTAAATTGGATACATTTGTTTTGCTTACAAATGAAGGGCCTAGCTTGGACAAGAAAGATGAACCTTGGAGCAAGTTCAAGCATGGAGATGATGGCATGCGCAAGGGGAACAAGAACGGAGTTACAAGTGATGATTCCATGACTTTGAAGCCACCATAATGAGTGCATGAAGCCTTGGACGAAATATACAGGATGCCACTTCATAAATTTCGTCCAGAGGCTATTCTAGGTGCTGCGTCACCTTATTATTGGGCCAGGCCCATGTATTTTCGAAATACTTAAGTATAGGCTGTTTTTAGAGTCCGTATGTGTGGGGAAACAAGAGTTAGGGTTTGTTTCGGACCCCTCCACCAAGGGCCACGAAATTCCCCCTCTCTCCTCCATATATACAGCCCTTAGGGCATCGTTTAGACTTAGGGTTTTGTTTAGATTAAAAGTTCGCCATAGCTGCAACTTCGCATACTTCGTTTGTGTCCAACGACCAGACCAAGACGGCACATAACCCCACCTTGATCAATAAACCTTTCATCTTATATTCGCAATATCCAGATTGCAATCTCAGTTTCTTGCTTGTTCTTCGACTGCTCGCAGGAAACAAACCCTCGTGGTCAGGTTGATCGTGCTCCGGCGTGGTCAATAACCTCTCGGAAGTTGGTTTAGCGATTGCCAAGGTGCGACGTCTCGCACGTTCATAGTCGGATCGTCAAGGTCGACTCCCAAAGAAAGGATAGCCACCATCTCATCGAAACATCGGGACACCTTCGCCTCTATCAAGTGGTATCAGATTTCCAGGTTGCTCGGTGAGATTTTACAATTTTTCGTAGTTTAGATCGAGTCTGTTCTTCGTACCTATAGTCCACGAAAAAGCCAAAAAAATTAGGGTTAGTTCATCCTATCCGAACCAATCTGAGCCTTTGCATAATCTTTTCTGTATTTGCTTTGTTGAATTGGCGGTTGCATCGGCGTGTCAAGTTGCTGGTCTTAGCGTCTAGTCCTTTAGAGTTTCGAGTTCTGTTCACAGGTTGTCACGTTGCCGCTGCCATATATCACCACCACATATTCACCACCAATCCGAGTCCATATACGCCACCACATATCCGCCGTCATCACGCCCATCCGAGTCCACCTGCAACATATATCCACCACCAGTCCGATTTCCACCAGATTCATCGCCGCCACCAGTCCGAGATTTCACCAGATTCATCTCCTCCACCAGTCCTAGTCCGAGTCCAGTAATTGTTACTTCGTTTTCGATTTCCGGATCACGCGATACTTCGAGTCTTGACAGAGTAGGACTCCTGAGATTCCGTGCTACCTGCAGAAGAAAAATAGTTCCAAACTCAAAAAAAAAAAACTAAGTCTGGAAAATTCTGGCTAGGCAGTTTTTAGACCATTTGTAGAATTTTTCGAAAAAAAATTGTTGCGGAGCAAAAAAAGAGAAAAAAAAGTGCAAAAAAAGTGAAAAAAGAAAATAATTTCAGAGCGTGCTCCTCCCTTGTTTACGTGCAGCGCCGTGATTTTTGTTAGTGTTCTAGGCTCACGTCTCTAGCACGGTCTAGCCTAGGACCAGCACAGTACCGTCGTTGAGCGTTTATTCAACTTTGCATCTCTGAATTGATTATTGCTGACCTTTTTTACTACCATATTATTAGCCTTCCTAGCTCCACATACATGTACGTCGTGCGTTTGACTCTCCCTAGTAATCGCTGTATCCAAGCTTTGAGAGTTTTGACTACGACGGTTGCCGATCACCGCCTGCTGTTGGGTAATAACTGGTAAGAATTTGAGATTTGCTTGACGGATTTGTGATTGTCCACCACTTACTAGCAGTCTGTAGGATCATATTCTTGTGTGTTTCTATTGCTGCTAACCATGGCAGGATCACAAGCCATGAGACTGACTAGGAGAACATGACAAACAAAGAGTTACATGATAAGTTTCAGCAAATGATGAGTGGACAGGTGGAAGATGTGCTAAATAGATTTGAAGAGGCCATGGAGGCGTTCGAAACAAAGCTCGATCACAAGTTTGGTGAATTGCTCGCGCGTCTTCCATCGCCCGCTGCACCTGTCGCACCTCAACAACAACAACAACATCGTCTTCCAAATCAAGTGGGATGAGCACAACACGTTCCCACTGAGCCTGGTCAAACTTCTGGTGCTGCTGTACCTACTGTTGGTGCTTCTGTCGCTCCTGCTGCTACTGCAGAGGTGGAGGACTATTACGAGGATGAGGTTGACCAAAATCAGAACTACGTGCAACCACCAGCACCACCACCACCAGGCCGTCCTCATGCATATCATCGCAACAGTAGGGCTACACCACCACATGAGGTACATGATCATCTTCCTAAACTAAAATTGAGTATTTCACCATTTGAGGGTAGATATGTTCCTAATATATATCTTACTTGGGAGTTAGAAACTGAACAACGATTTACATGTTTACAATATCCTGAGGAGAGACGTGTTCCTGCTGCTGTTTGTGCTTTCACTAGCTTTGCATGTGTTTGGTGGTCTGAACATTGTAGATTATATCCTACTCCAGCTACTTGGGCTGCTTTGAAAACTGCTATGCGTACTCGTTGGGTTCCACCATATTATCAACGTGAATTACTTCAAAAATTGCAGCGTTTAAGACAAGGAAAAAATTCTGTAGAAGAATATTATCAGGAATTACAAACTGGCATGATTAGATGTGGTATTGTTGAGGAGAATGAAGCTATGCTTGCACGTTTTATGGGTGGATTAAATAGAGAGATTCAGACCATTCTAGAGTATAAGGAGTATACTAATATCACTCGTTTATTCCATCTTGCTTGTAAAGCTGAACATGAAGTGCAGGATCGACAGGCATTGGCGCGAACTAACTTTTCCGCAGGTCGATCTTCATCATGGACACCATGTGCATCCTCTATTTGCACTCCACCAGCACCTCCATCAGGTGCCACCTCCAGCCGTGATACATGAAAGCAGGCACAACCACCACTATCTGCCAAGAGCACACCTGCCGGACCTGCGCAGAGCTCTTCTTCTTCCATGGCATCAACAGGGCACACAAGTGATATTATTTGTCGTCGTTGTAAGGGAAGAGGACATTTTGCGAGAGAATGCCAATCTCAGCGTGTGATGATTGTTACTGAGGATGGTGGGTATGAGTCCACTAGTGACTATGATGAGGAGACTTTGGCTCTTATTACACATGAAGAACACGGTGGAGATGATTCTGATCACGAGACATAATACATGGCTGCTGAAGATGCTGACAGGTATGAATGTTTAGTTTCTCAACGTGTTTTGAGTGTGCAGGTTACACAAGCTGGGCAAAATCAGAGGCATAATTTGTTCCATACAAAGGGAGTTGTGAAGGAATGTTCTGTTCGTGTCATCATAGATGGAGGGAGCTGCAACAACTTGGCTAGCATGGATATGGTGGAGAAGCTATCTCTCACCACAAGACCACATCCACATCCTTATTACATCCAATGGTTCAACAACAGCGGCAAGGTTAAGGTAACACGTACTGTTCGTGTGCATTTTAGTATCTCTACATATGCTGATTATGTTGATTGTGATGTGGTACCTGTGCAAGCATGTTCCTTATTACTTGGTAGACCATGGCAATTTGATAAAAATTTTGTACACCATGGTAGAAACAATCAGTATACTCTTGTTCATAAGGATAAAAATATCACTTTGCTTCCTATGACTCCTGATTCCATTTTGAAAGATGATATTAATAGAGCTAATAAAGCAAAACAGGAGAAAAATAAGAGTGAAAATCAGATTGTGGCAAAAGAATTTGAGCAACAAATGAAGCCTGATAATAAACCATCTAGTGTTGCTTCTGAAATTAAATTGAAAAGTGCATGTTTACTTGCCACCAAATCTGATATTGATGATCTAGATTTTAGCAAATCTGTTTGCTATGCTTTTGTGTGCAAAGAGGCATTATTTTCATTCGAGGACATGCCTTCCTCTTTGCCTCCTGCTGTCACTAACATTTTGCAGGAGTTCGCTGACATCTTTCCACAAGACGTGCCAATGGGATTACCACCTATTCGAGGGATTGAGCATCAAATTGACTTAATTCCCGGTGCATCATTACCCAACCTTGCACCATACCGTACCAATCCAAAGGAGACGAGGGAGATTATGCGTCAAGTACAGGAGCTGCTCAACAAAGGTATATACGTGAATCCCTTAGTCCTTGTGCTGTTCCTATCATTTTAGTGCCGAAAAAGGATGGTACGTCGCGTATGTGTGTTGATTGTAGAGGCATTAATAATATTACTATTCGTTATCGTCATCCTATTCCTAGGCTACATGACATGCTTGATGAATTGAGTGGCTCTACAATATTCTCCAAAGTTGATTTGCGTAGTGGCTACCATCAAATTCATATGAAATTGGGAGATGAATGGAAAACAACATTTAAAAATAAGTTTGGATTATATGAGTGGTTAGTCATGCCCTTTGGGTTAACTAATGCACCTAGTACTTTCATGAGGTTAACGAACGAAGTTTTATGTGCTTTCATTGGATGATTTGTGGTAGTCTATTTTGATGATATACTGATTTATAGTAAATCTTTGGAGGAACATTTGGAACATTTACGTGCTGTTTTTATTGCTCTACGTGATGCACGTTTGTTTGGTAACCTTGGAAAGTGCACTTTTTGCACCGACCGAGTATCTTTTCTTGGCTATGTTGTTACTCCACAGGGAATTGAAGTTGATAAAGCCAAGATTGAAGCTATTGAGAGTTGGCCGCAGCCCAAAACGGTCACACACGTGAGGAGTTTCCTTGGCCTCGCTGGATTCTATAGGCATTTTGTGAGAGATTTCAGCACCATTTCTGCACCTCTCAACGAGCTTACAAAGAAGGATGTGCCTTTTGTTTGGGGTACCACACAGGAAGAAGCCTTCACGGTATTGAAAGAGAAGTTAACACATGCTCCTTTACTCCAACTTCCTGATTTTAATAAGACTTTTGAGCTTGAATGTGATGCTAGTGGAATTGGATTAGGAGGTGTGTTATTACAAGATGGCAAACCTGTTGCATACTTTTCTGAAAAATTGAGTGGGCCTAGTCTGAACTATTATACTTATGATAAAGAATTATATGCTCTTGTTCAGACCTTAGAAACATGGCAACATTATTTATGGCCCAAGGAATTTGTTATACATTCTGATCATGAATCTTTGAAACACATTAAAAGTCAAGCAAAACTGAACCGTAGACATGCTAAATGGGTTGAATTCATTGAGACTTTCCCTTATGTCATTAAACACAAGAAGGGTAAAGAAAATGTTACTGCTGATGCTTTCTCTCGTCGTTATACTATGCTTTCACAACTTGACTTTAAAATTTTTGGTTTGGAGACCATCAAAGATCAATATATGCATGATGCTGAATTTAAAGATGTATTGCAGAATTGTAAGGAAGGGAGAACTTGGAAAAAGTTCGTTCTTAACGATGGATTTGTGTTTCGTGCTAACAAGCTATGCATTCCAGCTAGCTCCGTTCGTCTTTTGTTGTTGCAGGAGGCGCATGGAGGAGGATTAATGGGACACTTTGGCGTCAAGAAGACGGAGGTCATACTTGCTACACATTTTTTTGGCCAAAGATGAGACGGGATGTTGAGAGTTTTGTTGCTCGCTGCACTACATGTCAAAAAGCTAAGTCGCGACTCAATCCTTATTGTTTATATATGCCTTTGCCTGTACCTAGTGTTCCTTGGGAGGATATATCTATGGACTTTGTTTTAGGTTTACCTCGAACAAAGAAGGGAGGGATAGCATATTTGTTGTCGTGGATAGGTTCTCGAAAATGGCACACTTTATACCATGTCATAAAAGCGATGATGCTGTTAATGTTGCTGATTTGTTCTTTCGTGAAATTATTCGCTTGCATGGTGTGCCAAATACTATCATTTCAGATCGTGATACTAAATTTCTTAGCCACTTTTGGAGATATTTATGGGCTAAGTTGGGGACTAAACTGCTTTTTAGTACTACTTGTCACCCCCAAACTGATGGACAAACTGAAGTAGTCAATAGGACATTGTCTACTATGCTTAGGGCTGTTTTGAAGAATAATAAGAAAATGTGGGAAGAATGCTTGCCTCATATTGAATTTGCTTATAATCGTTCATTGCATTCTACTACTAAGATGTGCCCTTTTGAAATTGTGTATGGTTCCCTACCTCGTGCACCTATTGATTTGTTGCCTCTTCTATCTTTAGAGAAAGTTAATTTTGATGCTAAAGAACGTGCTGAATTGATTTAAAAAATGCATGAGTTAACTAAGGAAAACATTGAGCATATGAATGCTAAATATAAACTTGCTGGAGATAAGGGTAGAAAACATGTTGTGTTTGCACCTGGAGATCTTGTTTGGTTACATTTGCGTAAGGATAGATTTCCTAATTTGCGCAAATCAAAGCTAATGCCACGTGCTGATGGTCCTTTTAAGGTGTTAGAGAAAATAAATGGTAATGCATATAAACTTGAGCTGCCTGCAGATTTTTGGGGTTAGTCCCACTTTTAACATTGCAGATTTAAAGCCTTATTTGGGTGAGGAAGATGAGCTTTCGTCGAGGACGACTTCATTGCAAGAAGGGGAGGATGATGAGGACATCAATACCATTGTTACACCCACAACCCCTGCTGTTATACATACTGGACCAATTACTAGAGCTCGCGCATGCCAATTGAATTATCAGGTACTTTCGTTTCTTGGTAACGATTCTAATGTTCATGAGAATATGATGCTGCCTAAATTGGATACATTTGTTTTGCTTACAAATGAAGGGCCTAGCTTGGACAAGAAAGATGAACCTTGGAGCAAGTTCAAGCATGGAGATGATGGCATGCGCAAGGGGAACCAGAACGGAGTTACAAGTGATGATTCCAGGACTTTGAAGCCACCATAATGAGTGCATGAAGCCTTGGACGAAATATAAAAGATGCCACTTCATAAATTTCGTCCAGAGGCTATTCTAGGTGCTGCCTCACCTTATTATTGGGCCAAGCCCATGTATTTTCTAAATACTTAAGTATAGGCTGTTTTTAGAGTCCGTATGTGTGGGGAAACAAGAGTTAGGGTTTGTTTCGGACCCCTCCACCAAGGGCCACGGAATTCCCCCTCTCTCCTCCATATATACAGCCCTTAGGGCATCGTTTAGACTTAGGGTTTTGTTTAGATTAAAAGTTCGCCATAGCTGCAACTTCGCATACTTCGTTTGTGTCCAACGACCAGACCAAGACGTCACAGAACCCCACCTTGATCAATAAAGCTTTCATCTTATATTCGCAATATCCAGATTGCAATATCAGTTTCTTACTTGTTCTTTGTTTGCTCACAGGAAACAGACCCTCGTGGTCAGGTTGATCGTGCTCCGGCATGGTCAATAACCTCTCGAAAGTTGGTTTAGCGATTGCTAAGGCGCGACGTCTCGCCGTTCATAGTCGGATCGTCAAGGTCGACTCCCATAGAAACGATAGCCACCATCTCATCGAAACATCGGGACACCTTTGCCTCTATCACAATAAGAGGCAACGGATATCGTTTCGTCACTAAAGGTGGCACGTTCCCTACTGAAACCAGCAGGCTTGTTGTGAGATGCTTTGGTTTGTGAGAAGCTTATATACCCAAACCTGCCCTAAATGGGACAATATTTCTACCACTTCATGTTGATGTCGTTCCATGCTAGCATGTCAAGTTTAATAAATTTCAGATGCATTTTCGATTTACTAGAATTTAAAAACCATGTATCTCAATGTTAGCAGCCGAGCAACGGTGGCAAGGTGTTTGACATTCATTATCATTTGTTGCATGGGACTTAAGTATGTAACCAAGGACACACATTCCAATTTGGAACCAATTTATACGCACTTGAGCATGTGCATGTAGTTCAAATTTGAATTATGCACATGAATGCATAGAGAACTCAGTTAATGTATAAAAATGTCCAAGCGAACCCCGAAAAATCCCAAAAATTGACACAACACTCGTGTTGTTCTATGTTGACACGAGAAAAAAAAATTCAAAGTAAGAAGAGGAAACATATATCGTTTTGTCCCCCAAGGTGGCATGTTCCCTACCGAAACCATCAGGCTAGTTGTGAGAGAAGCTCTGGTTTGCAACAAGCTTATACCCAAACCTGCCCCAAATGGGACAATATTTTTACCACGGCATGTCGATGCCGTTCCGTGATATCATGTCAAGTTTCATGAATTTCTGACGAGTTTTCGATTTACTAGAATTTTAAAACCATGCATCTCAATGTTAGCGGCCAAGCGATAGTGTCAAGGTGTTTAACATTCATTCTTATTTCTTGCATGTGACCTAAGCTTGCAACCAAGGACAAACATTTGATTTTGCAACCCGTTTTTACGGACCGGAGCATGTGCATGTAGTTCAATTTTGAATTATACATATAAATGCCTAGAAAACTCATTTAACTTATAAAAATGTCCAAACGATCCCCCAAAAAAAATCCAAAATTTAACACGACACTCCTGTTGTTCTATGTTGACACTAGGAAAAAATTGTAATGAAGAAGAGGCGACGAATATCGTTTTGTCCACAAAGGTGACACATTTCCCTAACGGAATCATGAGGCTTCTTCTGAGAAGCTCTGGTTTGTGAGAAGCTTATACCATAACTTGCCCCAAATTGGACAATATTTTTTACCCCAACATGTTTGATGCCATTCCATGATAGCATGCCAAGCACTACAAGAAATATGTCAACTTGCGACCATCACTATTTGTCAGTGAAAGGTCATTGTTTTTCATTTGCGACCTTTTTGTGACCAAAAACAGAAGGTCAAAAGCTGGCGGTCGTAAACTGAATTAACGACCTTCTTCAGGATAAGGTCGTGGACGTTTATGACCAAAACAAAAGGTCGTGGAACCCATGACCTTTTGTTTTGGTCATTGGCTGTCTGCCTAGGCCATGTCGGAACCGATGTGTCAAAATTGCGACCAATTGAAAAGGTCGTTGATAAGATTCAGCCTGGTCCAATTCGCCGTTCCACATGGGCCTAGCCCAATAATTTAGCCTTTTTATATTTTTTCCTATCAATTTTTGGTCGACTTCACGGGCCAAGCCCAACATTTTAGCATTTTTTCTAGACGACGGCCTTTTATTATCTGTTTCTTTTTTGGGCCTCGACCTTTTTTACACATTTCTATTTAATTTTCAGCCTTAATTGCTGCCAATATGTTTCGGGCCTCTTTTCAAAGCCCAAATAGATTAGGTCCAATGGACATTTCAGTACTTCTTCCATTTGGACCGTGCCTCTTCTTTTATAGAATAGACATACACAATCAGCGCAAATTCAATACAACATATACTTTTTCGACCACTTTCTGCCCAAGAATGCATTTCAAGTAAACAACGGATAATATTGTGAGTATATGTACATAACTACCAGCATTCGAGTAACATGTGCAAAAGTACATCAAAATTCTCAACAAATTTAGCATTACAAGTCAATAACATATAAAGCAAGTCGCTAACAGGGGCTTCAAGCTTTCTCCGAATTTCTTCGGGTAGAATTCCTGTAAATGAGAGGAACATTCACATGTTTAGAGTCTCGGCATAGGCAATATTTGTTAGCAATAAAATAGAAAAATAATTCAAGAACCATGCAAGAGTCTAGGTTTTACTATAATTTTGACACCTAGAGTAACATCCAATAATACCATGAGTTGATGCATTATTCTAGCATAACCAAATTAGAAACATCCCTTGCTGTTCTATTTTAACCTTACTACTACCTCCGTTCCTAAATATATGAGATATTGGTTCATTTCAGTAATTTAGAAAGAGGGGTGATGGGGCACAGAACCTTGAGCCATTGTTGTGGGGTTGTGGCTGATGAAGGTTACCTTTTGGGGCCTCAACGGCAGCTCTGCCAGATGCAACAGCGACACCTCCAACAACCACAGCAACAACAACAGCAGCACCAATAATGACCCGCGTGGCATTTCAAATCATCATTACAGAATAAAAAATTAAGAAACAAGCAACCAATATAGCTTCAGCATTACATGTACAAATTTTAGCTTTTTCTACCTAAGTACAAATAGCAAAATGGAACATAGGCAGGTTGATTATATTTGATAGAGCTAATTGAACAAAAAAGAGAACATAGCGCCATGACTTGTTAAGGACAGAAATAATAATGTTTGATTCAGAAATTAGTAGTATGAGGCTTAGTAAGGTCCTATCTTGGTGCTATGGGGATTAAGAGCATGCACACAGAAAGCTAATTGGCAAACAAAACTTATTGGTCAGTTCTCAACACAGAGCAAATTGGCAAATGATAATGTTTGTTACAATAATGAACAATGCAGTAGCTCAATCTAAAGAAAGGCAGCATAACTTATATGAAAGAAACCGAGTTGTAAGTGTATAAAGAGCGATCGATGATTCATTCCAGAGACATGGTAGTTTCTTCTAACATATTGTACTATCAAGTAAACTCTCACAAGAAAGATGCCCCAATAAGTAAGCTGAATGGGTGACAAACTGAATAGTGAAACAAGTTGATAGTTGTACACCATAGTGTTTACGCACAGTCAAACTGAATGAATTTCAGATTATGTTGCATGCATTTGCATAGTGAGTAGGTGTTATTTCTGAATACTGGCAATGTGGTTGAACATAACAATACTAGGAATGAGGCACACCAAACAGTGTAGATCAGTAATGCAATATAGCACTGTAGGTGAAGGGGACGGGGAAGCATCCAGCAGCAGCAGCAGTAAGGCCAGGGAGGAAACCAGCTCAAGTAAGACATCCTAGAGGAAAAGACGCCCTGGTCATCGGCGAAAGCCTTCTTGGCACTCAACAAGGCGGGCAGACCGACTCCTCCGAGTGCAAGCTTCAGGAGCTTCCTCTTATAATCGCTCGTCTTGTGCTCCAGTGAGGCGGTCACGGACACCGGCCTCTGCGCGACGCCGCTCGAGGGGAGCGCTCCAAAGGGGAGCAGACCTTTCGCTACAAGACTCGTGGATGGTGCCATGTTTGCTCATTGGATGAAATGAATGGAGATGTCATCAGCATGAATCAGAGACAGAACATAACTGTTGTCGTCAGCATCAATTAGAGACAGAACAAATTAATTCTTGTAAAAGCAAAACAGTAATACTAGTAAATACTAGTGCAGTTAACTTGTCGATTAAGAGACTAAAGAAACCAGTCACTCTAAGCATACTAGAGCTTCAAACCTCAAGCTAAACAAAGTAATACTAGTGCATACAAAACCTCAAGCTAAACACAATATGCAGTACCTAGGAAGTAATCATCATATTTTCACAAAAACAACATGTAATGCAGACATATATACTCATACAAGAAGATTAGTGCCTACAGTTTTATTTAGATGACATACACTGTAATTTTTTAAAGAGAAAATAACTGCACCGAGCAATTTACTTCATGATTATGCAAGCAAGTCGACATGGCATCAAATCAAACACAAGCATAAAAGATCTGTCAATCCGTATCATCAGTAGAGCTACACTGCATCAGGGCATTTCAGCATTATTTAACCCTTCAAATATTTTGTCAGAGTACATGCCACGAGTCTACACTCTACAGTAAACACAACTATAGTTTTCAGCAAACAAAACACGAATCTGGGGTACTAACCATTCAAAAGGACAACAAAACCGCATCTAAACAGCAGGGTTCCAGAAATCACAATACAAACTTGTGCATCTCATAGCTGAATCACACATATTTAAGGCACAAAACAGTTCCAACGGCCAAGTTTGTAAACCACGACATGACTCTGCGTACAGCAAAATCCTCAGTAAAAACCAAACTAATTCTTTTATTTAACAGCAGTCAGATGTGTTGCCCAAGTAACAGAAATGCAACCTACCTACTATCTATCTTGTCACCGTTGGCGCTTCCTGTTGAATTGATGATATGCAGCAAATCAAATGATTTTCCATCACAACAGTCTGCATATGACAGCAACAATATCAATCAGTAAAATTAGCAGCGTCTCGATCACTGTATAATCAATCAGCAGGCACAAATAGCAGCAGCAAGCATAGTATAAATCTGGTGCCCCAAAAGGCTAGTGATGCAAATAACAAATCAAGTCCGTGGCTAATTTGTAATTCTGGGAAAATGTAATGCAGTGATGGCTCACAATAATGGCTTTGACATAGCAGAGAGCAAACTAAATAAAAATAGCTTAGTTCACCAACTTGAATAGAATAACAACTCATGTAAACGTTTAATCAAAATGTGATGCTTTGGTTTCAGTCAAGGTTTAATCAAATCGACACATACAAAACTGAACCAAGACCTGATTTGTTTCATACAAAACTGAACATCATAACAGTGAGCTTTTGTTAAAATTTCTCGGGTAATTACAACTATGTGATTCTACTGTTAATCTAGATCTCCTTCAGGTTTTGATTCATTTAATCAAACAATAAAATTCCCTGCCTGCATCCTTCAGTACTAAATGACAATTATACATGACAAGAATAGACACCAGTAAAATGGAAGACAGCAATTTTTTTGCACAATTCGTTTACACTTCAATGGTGTAGCATTCCAGAGTGCAGACTATGCCCATCAAGCCAAAAACAAATCCTATCACCACCACTGAGTTCTTGACAGCAAGGGCACTCACTGACGATGGTCTGGCGGTAGGCCTGCACCATGGCCCTGTCGACGACGGGGCTGCCCATGACGAGGAGCTGCCCGAGGAGCTGTCCGGCCTGCCGAACCATCGAATCAGACCATCAGCCACACGATTAATAACAAAGGCCGAGTATGGATCAGATTGAGAAAAGGATCAAGAGGACAACACACGTACCATCTCGCTCTGGTCCTTCTACACTCCTCCCCTCCCCTCTCCGGTGGCGGTGGCGGAAACCCTAGGATGGAGTCCATGGCCAGTGGGGGGGGGCAGCAGCAGATCCGGGGCGGAGTGAGGAAGCCCGTCCCCTGCTCGTGGTCCTCGTGTCGGATCAGGCGTGCAGTAGACGTCGCCGGCCTTGGTTCTTGGCGGAGGGCCGCCGAGGCGGTGACTGTAGGGGGCAGCGACATGGCGAGGCACGCCCACACCGCCGTCGTCAGCGCCGGGGTGACCACGCACGCTCGCAGGGCCGCGCCGGCGCTGAGCAGCGCCATGGATCTGAGGGGAGAGGGTGCGGCTTGGCTGTCTTGGAGGAGAAAGGGTGTTGGGTGGGCTGGTTAGTTTGGTTGGGGGGGGGAAGGGGAGGGGCGAGGGGGAGGCCATGGACGGTGGCGAGCTCCGCTAGAGGGAGGTGGCAGCGGCGATCTGGAAGGGAGGAGGCAAGCTCTTGCTCTCTCTCTCCATCGGGAGAGACAACGAGGAGAAGGAAGGGGATTGATGGATGATGCGGGAAAGAAAGGAGGCGGGGGGTGCATGGAAAATGACCTAGGGTTTCGGAGTTGGTGTGGAAGGGTTGAAATTTTTTCTTTATTTTTTCCAAAAATTATTTCTAGGTACATAAGTATCTATTTAATCAGAGAAACATCAAAAGTTTTCGAAGATTCAACCACCAGATAGGAACGGTCAATCCCGCCGTTTTGACCGCATTTTGAAATGGGCATAAAAATTCAAAAAAAAATCAAAAAAATTGGGAAACCTTCGCATTGTGTCATTATATGTGACCAAGTTACCAGGAAAAATAATAAACTTGTAATACGGGAATTCTTTTTAAAAAGTGTTCTCAGAAATGAGCTATCATCTCTGAAGATTCATGGCTTAAAAGACAAATGATCAATCTTATGGCCACATTCATGGCATAGTTTGTGAAAATGATCTCATATTGTGCACAAGGGTGCATATTGGAATGGAAAACAATGTTGCCTAAGGGAGTTTTCATTTTCTTTGGACGAAAAATCAAATTTCCATTTTTCGAGTGCCCAAAATGAGTTTTTTTGTGAAGGACCTACCATATATTTGTCGCAAAATGGGACCAAATCAATTTTCTAAAATACTATGCCATATTTAATGCACAATTGACCGAATGGTCGGGTGTCAAAAGTTTTAATCAATCTCTCGTGAAAAAGACAAATTTCCGGCGATTTAGTAGGAAGCGGGTCAAATTTGAACTGTAGCCGCCTCATAGTTTGCTCTTTATCTTTTCCAAAAATCATTTCTAGGTACATAAGTATCTATTTAATCAGAGAAACATCAAAAGTCTTCCAAGATTCAACCACTAGCTAGGAACGGTCGAGCCCGCCGTTTTGACCGCATTTTGAAACGGGCATAAAAAATTCAAAAAAATAAAAAAATTGGAAAACCTTCGCATTGTGTCATTATATTTGACCGAGTTACCAGGAAAAATAAGAAACTTGTAATATGGCAATTCTTTTTTAAAAAGTGTTCTCAGAAATGAGCAATCATCTCTGAAGATTCATGGCTTTCAAGCCAAATGATCAATCTTACGGCCACATTCATAGCATAGTTTGTTCAAATGATCTCATATTGTGCACAAGGGTGCATATTGGAATGGCAAACAATGTTTCCTAAGGGAGTATTCATTTTCTTTGGACGAAAAATTAATTTTCCATTTTCGAGTGCCCAAAATGAGTTTTTTTATGAAGGACCTACCATATATTTGTTGAAAAATGGGACCAGGTCATTTTTATAATATATTAGTCCATATTTAATGTAAAATTGACAAAATGGTTGGTCGTGAAAAGTACCTATACACCTCTGGTGAAAAAGACAAATTTCTGGCAATTTAGGAGGAAGAGGGTCAAATTTGAACTGCAGCTGCCTCATAGTTTGCTCTTTATTTTTTCTAAAAATCATTTATAGGTACATAAGTATCTATTTAATCAGAAATACATGGTTTGGTGGCGATACGTTGAGGTTTGGATGGTGGCCCAGGGCCCCAACTCCAAAGCGCGTAGACTCTCATGCCCGCCGCGTGGTCACCGTGTGACCGTGGTGTTGCCACGCGTTCCGGGCGGCCTAGGCATGTCTAGTGGGTTGGGCACTCCCCTGATAGGTGTCAAGAAGAAGGCAATAGAAGAATCTCACGAGGAGACTGAACTGAGCTCAAACATGAATTAGCACCCTAGTGTTTGATTAGTGGTACGGGAAATGCGCATGGCCAATGAGCCTGAGTTTTGGCCGAGGATGAACATCTACTAAGGACACTATCTTGGAAAATTTGCAGCTCAAATGGAGGAGCCTAGGTGTCACCTGCTTTGCAACGTACCACATTAGACAGAAATATGAATGTTGAAGCCACACTCACATGTATTGTTAGATGCGGCTCAAATTTTGCGGAGAGCTATGATTTGGGAATATAGAAGATGTGGCAAAAATTCAGCTCATTAGGATATGCCTAGCTAGTACTTACTTCACCAGTTCGAGTTGACAAAAAAATTGGAAATTTGCCGAGGAGGATTTATCAGACAAATGGAGTTGAATATTGTCATGAGGCAATGATTTGGATAGTAAAGAATGCCCAATTTTTTGGGAATGACAGAAATATAGGTTGCTTCACAACCTAGGGCAAAAATTGACACATGGACATGACACATAGGCAAAACCGATGAGGTGGCGCCTAGTCATAGCAATCCACGACAATTTACAAGGTTATGACCATCTATATTGGTCGTGATCAACTAGAAATAAGGCAGCGAATCAGTGATGTCTATTTTATGACCATTTCGTGTAAGGAAATTATGACGTTTATGGCCAAAATGGAGGAGCACCTCACCGTCGAGGCCACTGTCATTCGTTCCGACCCCCAGATCTTGGAGGAGCACCTCACCGTCGAGGCCACTGTCGATGCCTCGCACATCGATTCCGCGACGCGGTTGGCTGCTTTAAACTATAGTTCGTGGCATTTTCTCGAGGCCAGCCTCGGTGCCTTCGACGAAGACTACGAGGTGTTTTCTCAGTGTGCACGTGTTTACCTCAACTCAAGAGCCAGCAAGTTGGTTCCCGGAGCGGCTCAGGCAACTCACCACTATGACGAGGGCAACCACGATGTGGAGGACTCGCCCTCTTCCATGTCCAAGGAGCCAATCGTCATCAATATCTTCGACAATGAGGAGTAGCTTGTCTTATTAGCTCACTATAAGGACTCATGTTCAGTTTGCTAGCTACTGCCCGTCCTTAATGAAATCTAGTGAATTGTGCTATCTAAATTTACCATGCAATCTATTGCTCTAGTGTATATGTTCTATATGTTATGCAATGCGGTGCTCACTTATTAACTGTTTGGTTAATTAGTTCTCATGTTCAGTTAACTGTTTGGTTCAATTCTGCAAATGTGATGTTCAATTCTTCAGTGTGCACTTTTTTATTGTCTTCCACGTGAGAAATAAATCGAATTTTTCTTTGCAAAAAATACATGAGAAACAAATACAATTGCTATATTTCCAAGTTGTTAAGCATGCTTGGTTTGGTTAACTATCTGATCTTCTATTAGGAGTATGTTATATTGTGCAATGTGGTGCTCAGTTAACATTTGGTTCATTTGCTGTGGTGTTTAGTTAAATGTTTGGTTCAATTCTGCAATGCGATGTTCAATTGTTGTGGGTGCATTCTGTTATTGTATACCATGTGAGGAATAAATTGAATTTGGTTTTACTAAATACATGAGAAACAAATAGAATTGCTATATTTCCAAGTTGTTAAGCATGCTTGGTTTGCTTAACTGTCTGATATTCTATTAGGAGTATGTAATACTGTGCAATGTGGTGCTCAGCTAATGTTTGGTTCATTTGTTGTGGTGTTTAGTTAACTGTTTGGTTCAATTCTGCAATGCGATGTTCAATTGTTGTTGGTGCATTCTGTTATTGTATACCATGTGAGGAATAAATTGAATTTGGCTGTACTAAATACATGAGAAAAATACAATTGCTATATTTCCAAGTTGTTAAGCATGCTTGGTTTGGTTAACTATCTGACCTTCTATTAGGAGTATGTTATGTTGTGCAATGTGATGCTCAGTTAATGTTTGGTTCATTTGTTGTGGTGTTTAGTAAACTGCTTGGTTCAATTCTGCAATGCGATGTCCAATTGTCGTGGGTCGAATTTTGTATTGTTGTGCATGTGAGGAATAAATCGAATTTGGTTGCACTTAATACATGAGAAACATATACAAGTGCTATATTTCCTAGTTCTTAATCACGCTTGGTTGGGATAAATATGTTTTCCATGTGGCTTGAATTAATATGATGAATCTGCAATGTGCTTATTTTTCATCAATATATTTTACTGATAGCATGAGAACCCTTACTTAACCTGATGACTAACTACCTTATATGTGTTGCAGGGAAACAATGGGAAGCACTGAGGTTTACAATCGAGATTAGCATGTGCATGGTCCGTTGTCTAATAGCACATTATTATGCATTTGCAGGAACCATTCTAACATTATTGCGCAATTGCAGGAACCCACTGTTCGACCCTTTTTGCATATGGGGCAATGAGTTGTCCATGAATATCAATCAAGTCAAGAAACTCAGAAAGATTGTTAGGATAAAGAAATTAGTGAAAAGAATCAACAAGATCTTTGTCTGCACAATGAAGAAGACATCTGTTCACTACAAGATGGTACTAATTATTATACCTTGCCTTTTTTATTCCTTTGCCCCATGTCCAATATAGAGAAGATATTTATGCACATCCTTGTTTTCGGACCTTTCCAAAGCAGTTCAATGTTGATTACCTCTCAAAGCACCTCTATGGTTAGGAGGCGAGGAAGGTTTTCATACAACACCCACTGTTCAATATTGAAGTGTTCCTGAAGAGGACGAAGAACAGACGGTCAATCATCCACAGGCACTGGCCTAAAGTTGCAAAGACCTTCAACATGAATGAAGGCTCAATATTCGCCTTCCGCTTCAGCAGTTTTCCAGATGAGATGCATCTGTCTATGTACCGTCTATGATGCTAATTTTGAAAGGTTCTCAATGTTGCATGTGAAACTTGGTGCTGGTGCAATTGTGTAAAGGGGTAGCTGAGTGCTGAAGCTATATCATGTTGTACTCTGATGTATTTCAATTATGAAATCCTACTTCCTTAACATGGAAATGAAATATATTATGTGCTTAATATGAATGTCAATTAGACTAATAAATGGATTATTAATAGTAGGGCAATTAGCCTACTAATTGGGTTATTCCATTGCAAACGGGTATTGAGAAAACACCATGGGCGATGACCTCAGGCAACGCACATAATTTCTAGGAATAAACCGTGTTGGATCAATGAACAACACACACGACATTCTCTTGAAAACTGTTGCGTTAGGCCACCTTGCGCAAACATTTTCCTTGGAGCGACTGTGTGGGATGTATATACCAACGGAAACGTTTAGCGGGGACTGATTGTGTGTGATGTACTTGCGACCGGAAACGATTTCGCCTGTATAATTGTGTTTTTTAGCATTACTATTCGTATAACCGTATTTGATCGCTCGCCGGTTGCACACGGCCTCATTTTGCCAAGCGTATGTGCCAGGAGGGCATATCCCCGATGGTTTCTGGGTCGTGTGGGAAGGACCCCCCTATCGCAGTCACTCACTAGGTGACGGTTCAGAGCGTCGTCGCAGAAAGGGCTTAAAAACCATTTGTATAGCACCTTGCTGTACCAGTGGAAGTCGACGGTGGATGAACAGTAACCCGTGGAGGCTGCAGCGAGGCAATAGATGGTGGATGAACAGTAGCCCGTGGAGTCCCGTTTTGTGGTACGCCATAGCCGTCCCGATGAATAGGACCCCATTTCGATCGTAGGTGCTCCAACACAAGTACGTTTCCTCCGTTTGGCGGTATGCCACACCCCTCCCGATCAACAGGACCCCGTTTCGACTATAGGCGCTCCAACACAAGTCTGTTTCTTGCGTTTTGTAGTAAGCCACACCACTCCCAACCAACAGCACCCCGTTTCGGCCATAGGCACTCGAACGGAAGGCCGTTTCCTCCATTTCGCGGTACACCACACCCCTCCCGATGAGTAGGACCCCATTTCGGCTGTTCCGTCGCTCTCGATGAACATGACGCTTTTCGTTGCCTCCTGATGAACACAACGCAGTTTCTCCATTCTGACCCAGCCGGTTGGCTTCCGATGAACAGGACATCGTTACTGCCATCCGTTGCCTCTCCAAGTACACGAGCCCTGGCCGTACGTATGCGCAACTACGCATTCGAGACCCCACCTGTATGTACGTGCATGGCCGTATTTTTTTGCATCTGGCTATACGTACGTGTACATGGTTTTGACTGTACTGCCTCAACTACTACGTCGGGGGCTCTACTACTACACATGCCGCTGCTTGCTCGGCCACGGTTTATCATTGTAGAGAGACCGATCGAGTATGTATGTACACGTTCATGGCCAGCCAGACAACCCTATGTACAGTTCGACCGGGTGGATCCCAGCTATCAGGGAGAATAAGGTGGCACTTCCTTGCATGCGAAGATATAACTGGTGGGTCCCAGCAGTCATGGGGGAGAATCATTTTTTGCCTGTAATATGGGCGCACTTCCTTGCATGCGAAGATGTAGCTGGTGGGTCTCAGCTATCAGGTGGGAAGCGTTTTCTTTGCAAAATACAGAGTCCCTTCTGGTGGGTCCCGCTGTCAGGTGGAGGAATAATTATTTTACACGTAATAAGGAGGCACTTCCTTGTTGCGGCCGTGGACCCAGTTGTTAGCCTCTCCATGTAAAGTACTCTTTAGATGGAAGTCGTTCCTTGATCACGTTGACCACACCACGTTGAGAGCACCAAGGCGATGGATGACGGCGAGGACTAGGAAGGGGACGATGTGGGTCCGTGGAAGATGCGGCAGTGGATGCCCACGGGGAGTGGAGTACGAGGGCTGACTGGTTTGGCTGCGGTGTGAGGCTGTCGTCTCCGCAGAATAACAGGGGTTGTGGGTGAGTAGAAGGATGACCTGGCCAGCGGTTGAAGTAGGAGGGGGGCGGTGAGGCCTGCGTGGCAGCACTGTCGGCCACGGGAGGCAGGAGAAGGCGGCACGGCCTGCGATGGTTTGGGCGGCTGGAGCAAGAAGACCAAAGGTTGAAGAAGCATGACACCAGTTGGATGGACATCGTACGATCACCGCAGCTAGAATCGTTTATATTGACTAAGTTGACAAAGCCCTATGTCCGCGTCAACTTAGTAGGCCCACAAGTCATCCTCCAAATATGGTGGGTCCCACCTAGCAGCGGGGCATTCATTTTTTTGTGCGTAATAAGTAGGCATTTCCTTGCGTGCGAAGATATAGCTGGTGGGTCCAAGCTATCAGCTAGGGAGTGTTTTTTTCACGAAATACAGAGGCCCTTCCGGTGGGTCCCGTTGTCAGGTGGAGGAATCATTATTTTCCACATAATAAGGAGGCACTTCCTACTCGCAAAAAAACAGGCACTTCCTTGCGTGCGGTCGTGGACCCAGCTGTCAGCCTCTCCACGTATAGTCCTCTTCCGATGGATGTTGTTCATTGACCATGCCGTGCCGATAGCACCAAGGCGGTGGACGGCGACGAGGCCAAGTAAGGGAACGACTCGGAGTAGAGGAAGACTCGGCAGTTGTTTCCCACGCGGAGTGGGTATGAGGGTTTACTGGTTCGACTGCAGTGTGAGGTTGTCATCGCCGGAAAATATCAGGAGGTGTGGTTGAGTAGAGGGATGGCCAGGCCAGGGATGCGAGTAGGGTTGGGCCATGAGGCCTGCCCGGCAGTGCAGCCCGCCATGGGAGGCGACAGCAGGCGGTTCCGCCGACGCTGGTATGGGCGGCTAGAGTGGGAAGATTAGAGACTGAAGAAGCATGATTGTCATTGGATTGACATCTAACGGTGTGACGCTCGTAGAGTCGATTGTTGACTAAATTTCTTTTTTAGAAACCTTGTGTACGCATGAACTTAGTAGGCCCACAAGTCAGCCTCCAAATCTGTGGCAGACAACATAAAGCCCATTTGCTATTCTTTTAATAATCTGCAGCCCATTTGCTAATTCTTAAGGAATTCATTACAACCCATTTTCTGCCCAGGACCACGGTCAAGAAGTTCAACCTAATTTTTCATATTTCAGTGGAGTCCAAACTGTTTTAATCCTGAAATGATAAACAATTTTTTAAGAACTTGTTGTTTTGCCAAAAAAATGTTTCATTTTTTTAAGCTAATTAGATGCGGACAATTGAGTTGGTTTTAGGGAAAACCAGTGGTAAACAATTAGCACTAGGAAGGAAAACAAAAAAAGGATGTAAATATGAAAAGGAAACTGTATTTTCAATATAATAATACATGTATATGAACTAGTAAAACTGTAACATCCCAAAATTCTAAATTTTGGAATGTTATATTAAATAAATAATTGTGATTGTTTGTTTGTTTGTTGTGTGATTGATGGTGTGAAATTGAGTGCAAAAAGAATTTTTTATTTTTGAAAGTTGAATAAGAGGGAATAAAAGGACTTCCCCAAAACTTTCATCTTGCACTTTTCTTGATCTCCATGAACTCAAAGTCATCTCATCACAAAACCCTAGAGTGAAGATAATTTGACTTCTTCCATTTAAAGAAATGAAAAGGGGTTTTAAAATGATTTGAATTCCATTTGAAATATTTCAAATTTAGAAACTTTAAGCAACTCAATGAGTTCATAAAATGACTTCTTCATATTTGAAGAAAGAGAGTTGGAAGTTTCAAAGAAAGAATTTGGAAGTCACTTTGAAGTTATTTGAAACTCATTTTCCATTCGAAGTTGTTTGAAATTCCAAATTCAAATCCTCTTGGAAGTTATTTAGTTTTACTTCAAATTATTTTTCTCCTAAAAATAAATAAATGGAAATAAGGGTAAAATGATTCCCTTCAATGGAAAATTAGGAGAAAATAAATTTGAAATCATTTTGCTATTTAAAAAATGATTTTTATTGATTTTAAATGCAATAGTAGCACTATTTGACTTTTATGATTTTTATGGAATTTAGTTGAACTTGCAAAATAGTTCATCTTATTCGGGGTATTTTTCTGAACATTTTGGTATACAGTATGCCTATGTAAAGTATTTATTTATTTTCTTTTTTTGCATTTGTTTCTTTAAGTTTAAAACAAAAAGATGCACACGCGCCCGCCAGCCGGCCCATGGCCTTCGGCCCAGGAGCTAGCCAGCGCACCAAGCCGGCCCAGGCAAGCGCCAGGAGGCCAGCGCCCCAGCGCCGCACGCACGAGTCGCCCGCTCCTCCTCTCCCTCTGACGTACACTGCTCCTGCTGTCAAGTGGGCCCCGCCCCGTCATCCCCAACCTCCCGCTCCTTCCATTCAGATAGAGCATGCGCCCGTGCCCCGAACCCGCCGTCCGCATCCCTCTCGGGATAAGCATCATCCCCACGACTCCGCAGCCCCTCCTCGCGCCTATAAATGCCCTTGACGCCCCTCCTTCGATTCTGCCACTTTGCTCGCTCCCTCGCTCCTCACAGACACCGCCCCGTCCATTTGGATCTCGCCGGAGCTGAAGCTCTCCGTCGTTGTTTCCGTCATCGGTGGAAACCCCAAGCTCTCTCCTCTTTGTCAAAAATTTGTTCCCTTGCCGCCCCGCACCCGTTTGACATCTTTTTTTGCAACCTAGGTCTCCCAGAGACGCCGCCCTGACGAACCGCACCCTCACCGGAGCACCGAACGCCGCCGCCTCCCTCCGATCGACGCCGGCCACCCCGCCGCCCTCCGACCCCACCATCCGGTCGCCCGCGCCACGCCGCACCCCTCCGTCCACTTCGCCGCCGCCGGAACCCACCAGAGGCCGACGTAGCCGTCGCCCTGTCGCTGCCCAACGCCGCACCGCCATCCCCTACACGTCATCGACGCCGACGCTGCCGCTCGCTGTGAGCTGCCCTCCCGTTGTGTTTGTTTTTTTGTTTAAAACGGTTAACCAAGGTTTTATTAAACCGTGCGGTTTTAGTGAAAAACCGGTCTCCGGTTTTCTTTTTATTTAGCCGCAGTAGTTGTTTTTATTATTTAGTGGCCTTTCACCGTATAGTTTCCATAGTGAACACTCTCTGGCCTCTCACAGTGCGCCACGTGGCCAGGGACTTGATCGCTATATTTTTCTTCACTGTTAGGTCCCTGTAAATTTCAGTTTAGCCCCTAAACTTAGATTAGCCACAACTTTTTAACCGTAGATCCAAACTCGATGAAACAAGTGGCAAATTCTTCGTATTGATTAGATCTATCCAGTAGTGTCATCTTTGTAAACTTTTGTCGGATTAAAATTTGAAATTATTCAGATTTGAATTCAAACTTCAAATGGCCATATCTCCTAAACCATAGCTCAGTTTGAGTTGAATCTTTTTCACCGTGTCACTGTAGCCAAACCCTATCACCTAGACCTTTCTCAAAATATTTTCACACACCTAGGATCTGTCCATGATAGTTTTATTACTACGCCAAGTATGCATGATAGATCACATCACGGTCTTGCACCTTATGTCACTTATTGTTAGCAACTAGAATTATTTGCATGCAAGTTATGTGTGTTGGGTTTCCATTTGGTTTTCTGAGTCTTTTGTGTTGCATGTTATTGCTCTCTGGAATGATTTCTTATGTATGTTATTTTACTTTGACGATAGACTGTCTGGAGTGCGAAGCCGAGTACTATCGATCTCTAGAATTCAACTACCAGTATCAAGGCAAGTTCACATTTGACCATTCTTCCAATTACCTATGTATATATTATGCACTTAGTCCTTTTGTGGTAGGATTGCGTGGTAGGATCTATTGTTGCCAGATGGCTATGCCATTACCTAGTAGTTCATTTGAGGTAGGTCAGATTTATACATCCTTGTCACCACCGTGTAATTTATTTTTGCCTCGCTAAATGTAGACATGGTTTGGGAAGCGAACATGGCGAGACATGAGTGACAAAGTAGTAATCAGGACCAAGGATTGTAAATGAACTACCTGGGCGGTATTTGGTTTGAATGGTGGCGAAGTACAGTGGGAGCATGCATGGTTAATCCATGGTGGTGCACCACTAGTGGTCGGCCGCCCAGGCTCAAAGAGATCAATCGTATTCTCATGTCTAGAAGCTTATGTGTGCAGCCACAAGCCAATATGGGGTCTGGCTTAGTTGAATAGTTAGTGTGACCCCCTTCTGGGATGGGCTAGCAGATGTAGAATGATGTAGGTGTACCGGCCTATCCGTGGGTTAAGGGGGAACATTTTCAAAAGACTATGTCTCGGTCATCCTATTCTCAAACGCCAGGCAGTGCGAGAACTTCAAGGGAGGCGATCGAGTCTTGTGGGGAAAAGTGCGCAAACCTCTGCAGAGTGTTAAAACCTAATCGATTAGCTGTGTCCCCAGTTATGGACAACTTGAGCATCTAGTAGTGGAAATGCTCGGAGATCTCATCACTCTTAATTAAACAGGTGGGTTTTAAATGAAACTTTGAGAATGGATTGAGTTGGGTTTACCAACTCCTCCTATGCTATACATTAGTGGTAGAATAATATCCTTTATTTTAGGGAAACACTAGCTTTATGCAAAACTAAACTTAGAGCTTTCCACCAGCCAAATTGCATGTACAAATAGGTTCATTATTCTTAGGATGTGACTTGCCAGTACATTCAATGTACTGACCTACAGGGCTGCAACGTCTTTTGTTGCAAGAATTTCTACAACGAGTAAGAGTTACGTTGTAGGGTTACGGTCTACACTCAACTTGTTGTTGGCGTTGATGGGACTCCACACCCGTTCGTTTGTTTCTGCTGAGACTTATGAGGTATATATCAATTTTACGTTATTTATACATGTGATTGCACTTTGATATATACATTGATGTACTGTGTGTGCCAGCATACCGATCCAGGGATGGCACAGATACACAGAGGCTTGACCGTTTGAGGTCGGGTTGCTACAAAAACTATAGGTAGAGAGGACATGGCGTTTCAACAGGAAAATGGAACTAGGTTGTGTGTTGTAGGAGAAAATATAACTAAGACTAGCGGGCTAGAGGCCAGTTGATGACTGCTAGATCTTTGTGCCCCATTGTCGTCATGGACTGGGCCTTTTAAAAACAAAACCAAGCCAGGGAAGTCTATAGCCCAGTTGAAGCTTGCTCGACCTGAAAAAACAATGTACCTGCTGGATCCCGGTTATCAGTTTGTACTTGCAGAATTCTCTCATTTATTGACTACGTTGAAAATTTTGTAGGTGCCTGAGACGTCAACATTATTTTTCCGTCGTGATAATAAGTGCATGCACTTGCTTGCGTACGGCCATGGACCTGCTGGTTCCCTACGATTAGGCTGTGTATGGATAGCCGTCTTGTGGTTCCACGGACGAATTTCATGCAAATCAGATGGTTTTCAGTGAAACCCGACTAAATTCATTGCATTTTACATATTTCTTTTTATTATGGAATACTTTACATATTTCAACTAATAATAACCGACTAGGCCTTTTTTGAGTCCATGGGAGGCGCTTCACGCGATCGAGGTCGCGACACTTAACTGTTCGGGAAGGCCTAAATCCATCGCTCCTCTCTTTTAACAATTTACAGCTAGGCTTGGCATGCCACAACCCAGTTCCGACGTGTTGCGTCCAACTATCAGCCTATCAAACCGGATGGATCCTGTGCGTACTTCGAAGATGTAAAAAAATTTGGAGAACTGGGAATTCGAAAGGCAGGTGCTTATGCTACCCATCAAATAAAAATCAGGTGCCTGAAAATTCATTTCGAAACAAATGATTTAGCTTTATATCCACGTCGACCCTCGACATGATGGTTGGAAGGAAATGCAAGTTCACATTGAAAGATCCTTAA
Organism: Triticum urartu; assembly: GCF_003073215.2. Classification (NCBI taxonomy): domain Eukaryota; kingdom Viridiplantae; phylum Streptophyta; class Magnoliopsida; order Poales; family Poaceae; genus Triticum; species Triticum urartu. Next base: position 294,336,112 of record NC_053025.1, on the reverse strand, counting down.
CAATAATACCAGCTCCCACTCCTTCTCTTGCTTGAGGTCCCCGAGGTGGTACTAGTTCATCACCCAGTTGGTCCTCTGCTGGTCGAAGTTCTTGTTGGTGTGCAGCAGCAGAACCTTTTTGTTGCCCATCTGCCAACCGTTGACCATCACCGGCAAGGTATTGCCAGTCTTGTGCCACATCGCGTGCATGCCGCACTCCGACTGTATCCTGTGACGCGTCTGCGTGCCCCTTTTGAACACCCTCTAGTTGCCTGGAAGAAATGCTTGCTTAGGCCACTCAGTGTGATACCTGCAGTATTGGTGAATACAAGTTTTATGGTACATAGTTGGCATTTTCATAACATCTTTGGCATGTTGTAGTCACTTGCTTCACTTTTTATTAACTGTCAAATTATAATTGCTTCACTAGGTCTGCATCTAAAAAGAAAAATAGAGGTATAAACAAAGGAATATGTTTGTGCAAGTAGACGACCGATTGGTGTCTCACCTGGAAGTTCCTCAGGATGTGTGTAGCATATGCCGTGCTCGCTGTCGATGGTTGGTGTGAAAAAAAATCGACGAGAGGGTGAGATCTCATGTTGTGGGCACTCATTCTGGCCTCAAGGTGCTCGATCAGCTCCTGGTCTGTGGGATCGAACTTGACACCAGCTGGCAGCATCGGCTAATCCTTCTTGGACTTGCATCAGTTAATTCCAGTTAAATGGTACATAATGTATGATCAATCAACTGTTTTAAGTAAATCATGAAAGATTTTGACATATAAGTGGTACACCAAATCTGAAGTCCACAATACCAGGCCAAACTGGGGTATCGGCTTCATTACCACATGCATACTCTAAAGACTTGAAAAACCCCATAAAGCTCAAAATCATCATACAGGGCGACAGGACGAATACTCACAGGAGCGTCCTCGCTAGTTCCTTCCTTCATCCGGCTAGCTTGAAGAGCATCCTTATTGAGAACAATTTTTTCAGCGTCTTCCTTTTGACTACTTGCAATGAAGTATATCAGCTCCAGTAGCTCATCGCTCATCGTACCAAATGGATCAGAACAAGGCGGCGGATGGGAGGCGGGGAGACCGGGAGAGAATGGGAGAGTGATTTTGTAGAGAATGGGAGAGTGCTGTTGTACTACGAGAGGGGTGACGCTCACTTTGGTGAACTGAACACGCCGCCGGGACTCTTGTGTCACCTCACGCGCAGCATGTTGTCACGTCACCTCGATGTGAGGACATGACGAATAATTTGACTAACATATACTAATACTACTGTACTACTTACTAGTCGTATTTAGTGTTTAACCACAGGTTTAACTACCTAAATGTCAATGCATGTTACCGAAAATTATACCATTGGAAACTATGTTGAAATACGAATCCAACGATATAATTTTTTGTGACATGCATTAACATTTAGTTAGTTAAATTTATGGTCAAGATTTGACACAAATTATGAAGGGGACCAATAAACCAGGAGGGAGGTAGTAGTATGAGTAACACAATATACAGTACAGAGGACTACTAGTACTAGTACAAATTTAGAAATGGAGTACGAAGTTACAAGGCTGTGTGACAGACTTTGTAGGCTACATGAGTAATACAAAATATAATTCCCATTGGACAACACTTTGACCAACAAGTATGCACTTGAAGCCTAATTGATATATATGGCTTCTGCACAGCATCTCCACCATCATTATCAGTACATGCTACGCAGGTGAGTTAGGATGCACTTGATCCCAGAAAGGTATCTATCCTTGAAACTAACTACAATACATAATATCAAACAAAAGAGGGTCATGCTACAACAATTGGGTACATGGCTCAGTCTAGATATCACTACCAATCAAGTTGTGCATATTTGCTGTTGGCATGAACCACATCGCTGTATGTCGGGTTTGCAAAAGCCATTCATCTTATTTGCTCAATTCCGACAAACCGTTTGAAAATTAAGTCCAAAATTTGTTTCGCTTTTCTGGTTTTAAAAAAAGGGTTTTCCAAAACTGCTCTTAAACCGTGGTGATTTTGCAAAAAAAAATCATATATGATTGTAATGTAGCTGTCAAGAGCTTTCCAACGATATATTACATGCCCCATTCTGACAAAAAAATTTGCAATATTTTTTTTGAACTAGAGTGGACGATCAGTTCAATGAGATAAAAATCATGAGTACAACCGCCTGAAACTGGCAGTTCAAATAGGGTAACATAATAATATTCTGTTACGTGAAACAGAAAAGCCCAGATGTATATATATCTGTCCTCTACAACATTCACTTATAGCTATATCTTCAAACTTGCCATCTTCTGAATTAAGTGAATGTGATCGGACCCTAACCCCTTCTATGCTTCTTCCTCAAATTCTATCTATCTAGTCGTATGCATTCTGTTGAAACGTGTCGAATGTCTTCACTACATCCTTGTCAGCTGAAGATACAGATACACACATTTAAAATTGTTTTAATGCTATATCTCTTTTGCCTGAATACCGGAGAAGCCGGAACGACCACCCGACAAACCAGGCGTGTGTGGGAACATGGAATAACTCTCGATGAGTTGCATGCATGCCATGTGTCCTTCAGATGTGAAGCGCCAGGGGCATCTGTATAATTGCGCTGCACAGCCCTTCACCTTATAAATACACACCCACGCGGTCATTGTCTCCTCTTCCACCTCGTCATCTCGCTCAAACCATAGCGCCACCACTAGCTCGCGTTGACGCCGGAGACAAAGTGCTTAGCTGCCGCGGCTTCTTCGACGCCATCCTCACGCCGGCCGCGGACCTCGTCTTCTCCACTGCCGCCATAGGTGTTTTCGCCGCCAAGTTAGGGCGCGGGAGATTGGACTGCTCGGCATTTGTTCTACCCCGTCTAGCAGTTCTTTTGTGGTAAATAAAGCTCACTTTTTTACCACTTTTTCGATCTGTCAAATCCATCCACTTCAACCAAAAGTGGTTTATGCACTTCCAAAACTGGATCTTTCTCTTTCTGAATCTCATATCTTGCAAAGTATATTCACTTATGCTTCATAACTAGTTAGATTCCTCACTTGTGCTTATTCATGGACGTACAGATCTCGAACAAACCCACTTCAAATAAGTGAATGTCTTCGTACTATGAGGTCAATGTCTTCAAGCTGATTTATCTTCAAAATCTTCTGAGAATGCATATGACCTCTTCCCCTTCCCTCGCATCTCTAATGCTGTCACATGTACATGTCCGTGGGAGAATCCCTTGGTTCTCATAGTATGCATTCATTTGCAGAATACTTACAGCATCAGATTGACTCTCCTGAAGCCAGTTCTTGTTTGACAAGTAGACAGAAGCCTTTCACTGTTTTGAAGCCTCTCTGTCTGAATATAATGGCAACTAAAAAATCTGCAAGGAAGGGTGGCAGGCAGCCATGGAAATACTACTCTGGATCTGCCTCCGGATCTCTTTGAAGTTTACAAACCTGACCCTGAGGAAAGTTACAATCAGCCCAAGACTAGAATGCAATGCATCTGAAGATATTGGGCTGAACAGTGGTTCAAGTACAACTTCATCACTCCTGAGTATGCTAAACAGAATGCCATCAAGCGCCCATGGGGCGATATTCTTTACAAGAATTTTCAACCCAAGACGAAGCCTAAAGCTATTTCCCAAGGCTTCTATCCGTGCATGGTCAGAGGACCTCAGCCAGAGAATGCCAACCTATCATCTCTTCGATGGTGTCGTGATGATGATCTCTTCAAGTGCAACTTCCAGTTCACAGAGGAGTCGGCTGCCAAGAACAGGAAGGAACTCGGACTCAACTTCAACCCTGGTCCATCTACTCCAAGGCCGGATGGCACACGTGACGCCAATCCTAATGTCATCAGCACCTTCAATAGCTTCGATGGGATGCTCTCACATATTGCTTCTAAGAGGGCCACAGTAGAGCAATCTGCTGATGATGCAGACTCTGAGAATGCACCTGCACCATCGAAGCAAAAGAAGAAGAAGTCAAAAGCTTCAAAGCCCTCTGCAACACCAAAAGCTTCGACCATGAATACATTGAAAACTACACCTCCTAAACCCAGTGTGCAGTATGAAGATCAATCTCATATCTCCAAGAAGACCAAGAAGCCCAAGAAAATCTCTGGGCTTGACCTGACTCCTGCTGCCATTCTGCGCAATGAAGACAATACCATCGATCTGTCAAGTGATGAAGATCTTGGTGATGAAGCTCTGGAAATGTTGATCAAGAGCAATAAAGAGGCTAAGATCTTCCACGATCTGCCTCTCTTTGATGCTGATATACTAAACAACTTCATTGATGAATTGTTCGAGGACCAGAGCATCAACATTGATGATCTTCAGCTGCCTATGGACATCAGCGTCACGTTTCATGGAGCCATTGCCAATGCACTTGCTTTGGCTCAGAAAATCGTTGAGCTCAAGAACAAGATAGACTATGAGAAGGCACATTTCAAGAAGCACATGGCCAAGCTCACTGTTGCTGATGTGCAAATATTCAAGAAGATGATGAATGACCTCAAGGCCGAGTTCAACAAGAAGCGTGAAGAGGCCAAAGGCTCACGCGAGAGCATGAAGTACTATGCACAGAAGTGTGTGCAAGCAAACAAGGAAGCTGAGAAGAGAAAGGCACTTGGGTGTCCTGGCATCGACCACAAGATGGCTGCCAAGAAAAAGAACAAGTCTGCTGAAGCCATACCCGAAGCTCCAAGGCAGCAACGACCAAGCATAGTCTTCCCTACCAGCATGACAGGCTCGAAGCCAAAGGTCCCCTCAGCAGCTTCTGAACAAAAAAAGACAAGGCAAGCCGAAGCCGAAGCCAGGAAGAGGAAGCTCAAAGACACCTCCGATGATGCTCCCTCCAAGAAGAAGTTGAAGACAAAGGTTTCAAAGTCTTCAAGAAAAGAGCGTGCTGCTTCCCCAAAGCCCCTCATCGTTGAACCAATATCTGTTGCTCTCCCTGCCTTTGCCAACTGCGAGCGCTGCCTTGTAATTCATGAGCATGCTTCCATAGAGGCTCCAGAAATTGAAGACATTCCAGCTGTTGACCCCAACGCAGTTGAAGACATTGGTCGTGAAGACAATGTGAATGATGATGAAGTCCTTCCTCAGCTTGAACCCAAGTCGGTATCATCGCCTGCTCCCACGAGCAGTGAACTCATTAGCATTGGTCGTCCCCTAACACCAGTTGCTCAAGATGACTAATGGGTTGAGCAGCAACAACAACAAGACAGCCCCTGCAAGACGAGAGCCCACTGTAATGCCCCGAATCTGATGCATCAGGTGCCTTCCAGTTATTCGTCGTCTTTGCCATGTCATTTGCTTGCATGTTGCATCTTGACATGTCATCATGTGCATTGCATCATCATGTTTTTCAAAACTTGCATCCGGTCTCTTTCTCCATTATCCGTTTCAAAACCCGACACTCTCACATGCACCCATTGCACCTCTCAGTTCTTGTTTCGTGAGCGGGAGAAACATGTTCTCTGAATGGGCCAAGATTTGTCGAGTGGCCTTGGTATATCACCGGTAGACCGCCTGTCAAATTTCGTTCCATTTGGAGGTCGTTTGATGCCCCAATGGTTAACCGCGTTAACCGCCGGACCCCTTTTCTCCTTGCAGCCCAGCACCCCTTCATCAGCCTACTAGCCCATCTAAAACCCCTCCATGCTCTCCGGCGTTGGATCACGATCGTGTGGGCGAAAACTGCACCTCATTTGGACTCTCCTAGCCCCTACCTATGTAAACACCTCCCCCTCCATTTTTTGTGGACGAAACCCTAATCTACCACCTCCCCGCGCCACCGGACACGTCCACCGATGGCCGGACATGTCCACCGCCATCAGCCAAGTCGCCCGGACCAATCCCGGGGCGACACGTCACATTCGCCGCCTCCCTCCTCCACTCACCGGTCGCCACGTGGCCTCCCACCACCGCTGCCCGCGAAGCCCGGGCACGGCCTACACGAGCCCATCCGGCCGTGCCGCCGGCCCGCGCCTGCCCCGTCGCCGAGCGCCCAACCTCCTCGTCGCCGGATCGTCGAAGGAGGATGCCGGCCACCACCACCGCCACCTCGTGCCAGCGCCCGACCCTGCCTTGCAACTCTGGCGACCTCGACCCTCAAGCTGCTGCCCTTCGCCGCCTCGTCCCCGCGCGCCGCCTCACCGGAGCTACTCGCCGGAGCAGCAGTGAGATCTGCCTCCCACCGTCCGAGCCTCCCCGCGCCGTCCTGGGTCTAAGACTGGTCGGATCCGGTGTGCAGCGGCCAGATCCGCCGCCTCTAGCTCGTCCGGCGGCGCCCCTCGCCGTCCCGCTGCCGACTTCGCCAGAGTACACCGCCGCCGCCGCCATGCCTCGCCTCGGCCTCGGCAAGGTCGGGGACGAGCTCCTCCGCCCGTGGGACCCGCGACCCGGCCCAACGCTGACCCCCTCAGGCCCAGCCCATCTCCTCCGCGTCCCAGCTCCCTCTCCTCCGATTCGGGTCGAGCCTAGTGGTGAGCCCGCTATTCCCCGCCCTGAGCACACTTTAACAATCTTGCGCCCGTCTGTTTTTTCCAGAAAATGGCTAAGTCCCCAGCATTGTGTGTGCATCTTCATCATGTCATATCTCCATGCATATTGCTCCAATTTGGGCATATGATATGTCAAAATGTTCGTCTCGGAGTGCTCTACATGCTAGTGTCATTTGCAGGCATGTTACTATTCATATTGATGCCTTAATAATTGTTGCAAGAGTGCTAAATGACATAACCTGCTGAAGTTAGACATAACTTGTTGTTTTGTCTCTTTTCTTACCATTTTGTGTGTTTGTCTTTTGAGCATCATGTCTAAATGTTTTAGGAGCATCTTCATGCCATCTTTACAGTGGTGTGCTCCATGTATTTTTATGTGCCTTGTGGTGACTACCACAAGCTTG